>NW_024543504.1:0-105076 GCF_018167655.1 Microtus oregoni | reverse complement strand
GCTCGGGTTGCTGGGTGCTCAGTACTCGGGGTGCTCGGTGCTCAGTACTCAGGGTGCTGGGTTCTCAGTGCTCGGGGTGCTGGGTGCTCAGTACTCAGGGTGCTGGGTGCTCGGTGCTCAGTACGCTGGGTGCTCAGTACTCAGTGTGCTGGCTGCTCAGTACACAGGGTGCTCGGTGCTCAGTACTCAGGGTGCTGGGTGCTCAGTGCTCGGGGTGCTGTGTGCTCATTACTCAGGGTGCTGGGTGCTCAGTAATCAGTGTGCTCAGTGCTTGGGGTGCTGGTTTCTCAGTACTCAGGGTGCTCAGTGCTTGGGGTGTTGGGTGCTCAGTACTCAGGGTGCTGGGTGCTCAATGCTCAGGGTGCTGGGTGCTCAGTACTCAGGGTGCTGGGTGCTAAGTACTCAGGGTGCTGGGTGCTCAGTGCTCGGGGTGCTGGGTGCTTAGTGCTCGGGGTGCTGGGTGCTCAGTGCTCGGGGTGCTGGGTGCTCAGTACTCGGGGTGCTGGGTGCTCAGTACTCAGGGTACTGGGTGCTCGGTGCTCAGGGTGCTGGGTCCTCAGTGCTCAGGGTGCTGGGTGCTCAGTGCTCAGGGTGCTCGGTGCTTAGTACTCAGGGTGCTCGTTGCTCAGGGTGCTGGGTGCTCAGTGCTCGGGCTGCTGGGTGCTCAGTGCTCGGGTTGCTGGGTGCTCAGTACTCGGGGTGCTCGGTGCTCAGTACTCAGGGTGCTGGGTGCTCAGTGCTCGGGGTGCTGGGTGCTCAGTACTCAGGGTGCTGGGTGCTCGGTGCTCAGTAAGCTGGGTGCTCAGAACTCAGTGTGCTGGCTGCTCAGTACACAGGGTGCTCGGTGCTCAGTACTCAGGGTGCTGGGTGCTCAGTGCTCGGGGTGCTGTGTGCTCATTACTCAGGGTGCTGGGTGCTCAGTACTCAGTGTGCTCAGTGCTTGGGGTGCTTGGTGCTCAGTACTCAGGGTGCTCAGTGCTTGGGGTGTTGGGTGCTCAGTACTCAGGGTGCTGGGTGCTCAATGCTCAGGGTGCTGGGTGCTCAGTACTCAGGGTGCTGGGTGCTAAGTACTCAGGGTGCTGGGTGCTCAGTGCTCGGGGTGCTGGGTGCTTAGGGCTCGGGTTGCTGGGTGCTCAGTGCTCGGGGTGCTGGGTGCTCAGTGCTCGGGGTGCTGGGTGCTCAGTGCTCGGGGCGCTGGGTGCTCAGTGCTCGGGGCGCTGTGTGCTCAGTGCTCGGGGTGCTCGGAGCTCAGTACTCAGGGTGCTGGGTGCTCAGTGCTCGGAGTGCTCGGTGCTCAGTACTCAGGGTGCTGGGTGCTCAGTGCTCAGGGTGCTCGGTGCTCAGTACGTTGGGTGCTCACTACTCAGGGTGCTGGGTGCTCAGTGCTCAGGGTGCTGGGTGCTCAGTGCTCCGGGTGCTAGGTGCTTAGTGCTCGGGGTGCTGGGTGCTCAGTGCTCGGGGTGCTGGGTGCTCAGTGCTCGGGGTGCTCGGTGCTCAGTGCTCGGGGTGCTGGGTGCTCAGTACTCGGGGTGCTCAGTGCTCAGTACCCGGGGTGCTGGGTGCTCAGTGCTCAGGGTGCTGGGTGCTCAGTGCTCGGGGTGCTGGCTGCTCGGTGCTCAGGTTGCTGGGTGCTCAGTACTCGGGGTGCTGGGTGCTCAGTACTCGGGGTGCTGGGTGCTCATTGCTCGGGGTGCTCGGTGCTCAGTACTCAGGGTGCTGGGTGCTCAGTGCTCGGGGTGCTCAGTACTCAGGGTGCTGTGTGTTCAGTGCTCAGGGTGCTGGGTGCTCAGTGCTCAGGGTGCTGTGTGCTCAGTGCTCGGGGTGCTGGGTGCTCAGTACTCGGGGTGCTGGGTGCTCTGTACTCAGGGAGCTGGGTGCTCGGTGCTCAGGGTGCTGGGTCCTCAGTGCTCAGGGTGCTGGGTGCTCAGTGCTCAGGGTGCTCGGTGCTTAGTACTCAGGGTGCTCGTTGCTCGGGATGCTGGGTGCTCAGTGCTCAGGTTGCTGGGTGCTCAGTGCTCGGGGTGCTGGGTGCTCAGTACTCGGGGTGCTCGGTGCTCAGTTCTCAGGGTGCTGGGTGCTCAGTGCTCGGGGTGCTGGGTGCTCAGTACTCAGGTTGCTGGGTGCTCGGTGCTCAGTACGCTGGGTGCCCAGTACTCAGGGTGCTGGCTGCTCAGTACACAGGGTGCTCGGTGCTCAGTACTCAGGGTGCTGGGTGCTCAGTGATCGGGGTGCTGGGTGCTCATTACTCAGGGTGCTGGGTGCTCAGTACTCAGTGTGCTCAGTGCTTGTGGTGCTGGGTGTTCACTACTCAGGGTGCTCGGTGCTCAGTACTCAGGGTGCTGGGTGCTCAGTACTCGGGGTGCTGGGTGCTCTGTACTCAGGGAGCTGGGTGCTCGGTGCTCAGGGTGCTGGGTGCTCAGTGCTCAGGGTGCTGGGTGCTCAGTGCTCAGGGTGCTGGGTGCTCAGTACTCAGGGTGCTGGGTGCTCAGTGCTTGGGGTGCTGGGTGCTCAGTGCTCAGGGTGCTGGGTGCTCAGTACTCAGGGTGCTGGGTGCTCAGTACTCGGGGTGCTGGGTGCTCAGTATTCAGGGTGCTGGGTGCTCAGTACTCATTGTGCTGGGTGCTCAGTACTCTGGTGCTGGGTGCTCAGTGCTCAGGGTGCTGGGTGATCAGTGCTCGGGGTGCTGGGTGCTCAGTGCTCAGTACTCAGGGTGCTGGGTGCTCAGTGCTCGGGGTGCTGCGTGCTCAGTGCTCAGTACTCAGGGTCCTGGGTGCTCAGTACTCAGGGTGCTGTGTGCTCAGTGCTCAGGGTGCTGGGTGCTCAGTGCTCAGGGTGCTGGGTGCTCAGTGCTCAGGGTGCTGGGTGCTCAGTACTCAGGGTGCTGGGTGCTCAGTGCTCGGGGTGCTGGGTGCTCAGTGCTCAGGGTGCTGGGTGCTCAGTACTCAGGGTGTTGTGTCCTCAGTACTCGGGGTGCTGGGTGCTCAGTACTCAGGGTGCTGGTTGCTTAGTACTCGGGTGCTGGGTGCTCAGTGCTCAGGGTGCTGGGTGCTCAGTGCTCGGGGTGCTGGGTGCTCAGTGCTCAGTACTCAGGGTGCTGGGTGCTCAGTACTCGGGGTGCTAGGTGCTCAGTGCTCAGTACTCAGGGTGCTGGGTGCTTAGTGCTCAGGGTGCTGGGTGCTCAGTGCTCGGGGTGCTGGGTGCTCAGTGCTCGGGGTGCTGGGTGCTCAGTGCTCGGGGTGCTCGGTTCTCAGTACTCAGGGTGCTGGGTGCTCAGTGCTCAGGGTGCTCGATGCTCAGTATGTTGGGTGCTCACTACTCAGGGTGCTGCGTGCTCAGTGCTCAGGGTGCTGGGTGCTCAGTGCTCAGGGTGCTGGGTGCTCAGTGCTCGGGGTGCTCGGTGCTCAGTACTCAGTGCTCAGGGTGCTCAGTGCTCAGTGCTCAGGGTGCTGGGTGTTCAGTACTCAGGGTGCTGGGTGCTCAGTACTAAGGGGGCTGGGTGCTCAGTACTCAGGGTGCTGGTTGCTTAGTACTCGGGTGCTGGGTGCTCAGTGCTCAGGGTGCTGGGTGCTCAGTGCTCGGGGTGCTGGGTGCTCAGTGCTCAGTACTCAGGGTGCTGGGTGCTCAGTACTCGGGGTGCTAGGTGCTCAGTGCTCAGTACTCAGGGTGCTGGGTGCTTAGTGCTCAGGGTGCTGGGTGCTCAGTACTCAGGGTGTTGTGTCCTCAGTACTCGGGGTGCTGGGTGCTCAGTACTCAGGGTGCTGGTTGCTTAGTACTCGGGTGCTGGGTGCTCAGTGCTCAGGGTGCTGGGTGCTCAGTGCTCGGGGTGCTGGGTGCTCAGTGCTCAGTACTCAGGGTGCTGGGTGCTCAGTACTCGGGGTGCTAGGTGCTCAGTGCTCAGTACTCAGGGTGCTGGGTGCTTAGTGCTCAGGGTGCTGGGTGCTCAGTGCTCGGGGTGCTGGGTGCTCAGTGCTCGGGGTGCTGGGTGCTCAGTGCTCGGGGTGCTCGGTTCTCAGTACTCAGGGTGCTGGGTGCTCAGTGCTCAGGGTGCTCGATGCTCAGTATGTTGGGTGCTCACTACTCAGGGTGCTGCGTGCTCAGTGCTCAGGGTGCTGGGTGCTCAGTGCTCAGGGTGCTGGGTGCTCAGTGCTCAGGGTGCTTGGTGCTCAGTACTCAGGGTGCTGGGTGCTCAGTGCTCGGGGTGCTGGATGCTCAGTGCTCAGGGTGCTGGGTGCTCAGTACTCAGGGTGTTGGTTGCCCAGTACTCGGGGTGCTTTGTGCTCAGTACTCAGGGTGCTAGCTGCTCAGTACTCAGGGTGCTGGGTGCTCTGTACTCGGGTGCTGGGTGCTCAGTGCTCAGGGTGCAGGGTGCTCAGTGCTCGGGGTGCTGGGTGCTCAGTGCTTAGTACTCAGGGTGCTGGGTGCTTAGTACTCGGGGTGCTGGATGCTCAGTGCTCAGTACTCAGGGTGCTGGGTGCTCAGTGCTCAGGGTGCTGGGTGCTCAGTGCTCAGGGTGCTGGGTGCTCAGTGCTCAGGGTGCTGGGTACTCAGTGCTCAGGGTGCTGGGTGCTCAGTACTCAGGGTGCTGGGTGCTCAGTGCTCACGGTGCTGGGTGCTCAGTGCTCGGGGTGCTGGGTGCTCAGTGCTCGGGGTGCTGGGTGCTCAGTGCTCGGGGTGCTCGGTGCTCAGTACTCAGGGTGCTGGGTGCTCAGTGCTCGAGGTGCTCAGTACTCAGGGTGCTGTATGTTCAGTGTTCAGGGTGCTGGGTGCTCAGTACTCAGGGTGCTCGGTGCTTAGTACTCAGGGTGCTGGGTGCTCAGTACTCCTGGTGCTGGGTGCTCAGTGCTCGGGGTGCTCGGTGCTCAGTACTCAGTGCTCAGGGTGCTCAGTGCTCAGTGCTCAGGGTGCTGGGTGTTCAGTACTCAGGGTGCTGGGTGCTCAGTACTCAGGGGGCTGGGTGCTCAGTACTCTGGGTGCTCGGTGCTCAGTGCTCAGGGTGCTGGGTGCTCAGTATTCAGGGTGCTGGGTGCTCAGTACTCAGGGTGCTGGGTGCTCAGTGCTCAGGGTGCTGGGTACTCAGTGCTCAGGGTGCTCGGTGCTCAGTACTCGGGGTGCTGGGTGCTCATTCTCGGGGTGCTGGGTGCTCAGTGCTCAGGGTGCTGGGTGCTCAGTACTCAGGGTGCTGGGTGCTCAGTGCTCAGGGTGCTGGGTGCTCAGTACTCAGGGTGCTGGGTGCTCAGTGCTCAGGGTGCTGGGTGCTCAGTACTCAGGGTGCTGGGTGCTCAGTGCTCAGGGTGCTGGGTGCTCAGTACTCAGGGTGCTGGGAGCTCAGTGCTCAGGGTGATCGGTGCTCAGTACTCAGGGTGCTCAGTACTCAGGGTACTGGGTGCTCAGTGCTCGGGGTGCTGTGAGCTCAGTACTCAGGGTGCTGGGTGCTCAGTGCTCGGGGTGCTGGGTGCTCAGTGCTCAGGGTGATCGGTGCTCAGTACTCAGGGTGCTGGGTGCTCAGTGCTCAGGGTGCTGGGTGTTCAGTCCACAGGGTGCTCAGTGCTCAGGGTGCTGGGTGCTCAGTGCTCGGGGTGCTGGGTGTTCAGTGCTCGGGGTGCTGGGTGCTCAGTGCTCAGGGTGCTGGGTGCTCAGTGCTCAGTGCTCAGGGTGCTGGTTGCTCAGTACTCAGGGTGCTGGGTGCTCAGTACTCAGGGTGCTGGGTGCTCAGTGCTCAGGGTGCTAGGTGCTCAGAACTCAGGGTGCTGGGTGATCAGTGCTCGGGGTGCTGGGTGCTCAGTGCTCTGGGTGCTGGGTGCTCAGTGCTCAGGGTGCTGGGTGCTCAGTACTCAGGGTGCTGGGTGCTCAGTGCTCAGGGTGCTCGGTGCTCAGTACGCAAGGTGCTGGGTGCTCAGTGCTCAGTGTGCTGGGTGCTCAGTGCTCAGGGTGCTCAGTGCTCAGGGTGCTGGGTGTTCAGTACTCAGGGTGCTGGGTGCTCAGTACTCAGGGTGCTGGGTGCTCAGTACTCAGGGTGCTGGGTGCTCAGTGCTCGGGGTGCTCGGTGCTCAGTACTCAGGGTGCTGGCTGCTCAGTACTCAGGGTGCTGGGTGCTCAGTGCTCAGGGTTCTGGGTGCTCAGTGCTCGGGGTGATCGGTGCTCAGTACTCAGGGTGCTGGGTGCTCAGTGCTCGGGGTGCTCGGAGCTCAGTACTCAGGGTGCTGGGTGCTCAGTGCTCGGGGTGATCGGTGCTCAGTACTCAGGGTGCTGGGTGCTCAGCGCTCGGGGTGCTCGGTGCTCAGTACGTTGGGTGCTCACTACTCAGGGTGCTGGGTGCTCAGTGCTCAGGGTGCTGGGTGCTCAGTGCTCAGGGTGCTGGGTGCTCAGTGCTCAGGGTGCTGGGTGCTCAGTACTCAGGGTGCTGGGTGCTCAGTGCTCGGGGTGCTGGGTGCTCAGTACTCGGGGTGCTGGTTGCTCAGTACTCATGCTGCTGGGTGCTCTGTACTCGGGGTGCTCGGTGCTCAGTACTCGGGGTGCTGGTTGCTCAGTACTCATGCTGCTGGGTGCTCTGTACTCGGGAGCTGGGTGCTCAGTGCTCAGGGTGCTGGGTGCTCAGTGCTCGGTGTGCTGGGTGCTCAGTGCTCAGTAATCAGGGTGCTGGGTGCTCAGTGCTCAGTACTCAGGGTGCTGGGTGCTCAGTGCTCAGGGTGCTGTGTGCTCAGTGCTCAGGGTGCTGGGTGCTCAGTGCTCAGGGTGCTGGGTGCTCAGTGCTCAGGGTGCTCGGTGCTTAGTACTCAGGGTGCTCGTTGCTCGGGATGCTGGGTGCTCAGTGCTCAGGTTGCTGGGTGCTCAGTGCTCGGGGTGCTGGGTGCTCAGTACTCGGGGTGCTCGGTGCTCAGTTCTCAGGGTGCTGGGTGCTCAGTGCTCGGGGTGCTGGGTGCTCAGTACTCAGGGTGCTGGGTGCTCGGTGCTCAGTACGCTGGGTGCCCCGTACTCAGGGTGCTGGGTGCTCAGTACACAGGGTGCTCGGTGCTCAGTACTCAGGGTGCTGGGTGCTCAGTGATCGGGGTGCTGGGTGCTCATTACTCAGGGTGCTGGGTGCTCAGTACTCGGTGTGCTCAGTGCTTGTGGTGCTGGGTGCTCAGTACTCAGGGTGCTCAGTGCTTGGGGTGTTGGGTGCTCAGTACTCAGGGTGCTGGGTGCTCAATGCTCAGGGTGCTGGGTGCTCAGTACTCAGGGTGCTGGGTGCTCAGTACTCAGGGTGCTGGGTGCTCAGTGCTCGGGGTGCGGGGTGCTTAGTGCTCGGGGTGCTGGGTGCTCAGTGCTCGGGGTGCTGGGTGCTCAGTGCTCGGGGTTCTGGGTCATCAGTGCTCGGGGCGACGGGTGCTCAGTGCTCGGGGTGCTGGGTGCTCAGTACTCAGGGTGCTCAGTACTCAGGCTGCTGGGTGCTCAGGGCTCAGGGTGCTGGGTGCTCAGTGCTCGGGGTGCTGGGTGCTCAGTGCTCGGGGTGCTGGGTGCTCAGTGCTCGGGGTGCTGGGTGCTCAGTACTCAGGGTGCTGGGTGCTCAGTGCTCGGGGTGCTGGGTGCTCAGTACTCAGGGTGCTGGGTGCTCGGTGCTCAGTACGCTGGGTGCTCAGTACTCAGGGTGCTGGCTGCTCAGTACACAGGGTGCTCGGTGCTCAGTACTCAGGGTGCTGGGTGCTCAGTGCTCGGGGTGCTGGGTGCTCAGTACTCAGGGTGCTCATTGCTCAGGGTGATGGGTGCTCAGTACTCAGGGTGCTGGGTGCTCAGTACACACGGTGCTCAGTGCTCAGTACTCAGAGTGCTCAGTGCTCAGCGTGCTGGGTGCTCAGTGCTCGGGGTGCTGGGTGCTCAGTGCTCAGGGTGCTGGGTGCTCAGTACTCAGGGTGCTCAGTACTCAGGCTGCTGGGTGCTCAGTGCTCAGGGTGCTGGGTGCTCAGTGCTAAGGGTGCTGGGTGCTCAGTACTCAGGGTGTTGGGTGCTCGGTGCTCAGTACACAGGGTGCTGAGTGCTCAGTGCTCGGGGTGTTGGGTGCTCAGTGCTCAGGGTGCTGGGTGCTCAGTACACAGGGTGCTGAGTGCTCAGTGCTCGGGGTGTTGGGTGCTCAGTGCTCGGGGTGCTGGGTGCTCAGTGCTCAGGGTGCTGGGTGCTCAGTACTCAGGGTGCTCAGTACTCAGGCTGCTGGGTGCTCAGTGCTCGGGGTGCTGGGTGCTCAGTGCTCGGGGTGCTGGGTGCTCAGTGCTAGGTGTGCTGGGTGCTCAGTACTCGGGTTGCTCGGTGCTCAGTACTCAGGGTGCTGGGTGCTCAGTGCTCAGGGTGCTGGGTGCTCAGTACTCAGGGTGCTGGGTGCTCGGTGCTCAGTAAGCTGGGTGCTCAGTACTCAGGGTGCTGGCTGCTCAGTACTCAGGGTGCTCGGTGCTCAGTACTCAGGGTGCTGGGTGCTCAGTGCTCGGGGTGCTGGGTGCTCATTACTCAGGGTGCTGGGTGCTCAGTACTCAAGGTGCTCAGTGCTTGGGGTGCTGGGTGCTCAGTACTCAGGGTGCTCAGTGCTTGGGGTATTGGGTGCTCAGTACTCAGGGTGCTGTGTGCTCAGTGCTCAGGGTGCTGGGTGCTCAGTACTCAGGGTGCTGGGTCCTCAGTGCTCAGGGTGCTGGGTGCTCAGTGCTCAGGGTGCTGGGTGCTCAGTGCTCGGGGTGCTGGGTGCTCAGTGCTCGGGGTGCTGGGTGCTCAGTGCTCGGGGTGCTCGGTGCTCAGTGCTCGGGGTGCTGGGTGCTCAGTACTCGGGGTGCTCAGTGCTCAGTACTCAGGGTGCTGGGTGCTCAGTGCTCAGGGTGCTGGGTGCTCAGTGCTCGGGGTGCTGGCTGCTCGGTGCTCAGGTTGCTGGGTGCTCAGTACTCGGGGTGCTGGGTGCTCAGTACTCGGGGTGCTGGGTGCTCAATACTCAGGGTGCTGGGTGCTCGGTGCTCAGGGTGCTGGGTCCTCAGTGCTCAGGGTGCTGGGTGCTCAGTGCTCAGGGTGCTCGGTGCTTAGTACACAGGGTGCTCGTTGCTCAGGGTGCTGGGTGCTCAGTGCTCAGGCTGCTGGGTGCTCAGTGCTCGGGTTGCTGGGTGCTCAGTACTCGGGGTGCTCGGTGCTCAGTACTCAGGGTGCTGGGTTCTCAGTGCTCGGGGTGCTGGGTGCTCAGTACTCAGGGTGCTGGGTGCTCGGTGCTCAGTACGCTGGGTGCTCAGTACTCAGTGTGCTGGCTGCTCAGTACACAGGGTGCTCGGTGCTCAGTACTCAGGGTGCTGGGTGCTCAGTGCTCGGGGTGCTGGGTGCTCAGTACTCAGGGTGCTCGGTGCTCAGTACTCAGGGTGCTCAGTGCTCAGTACTCAGGGTGCTCAGGCTCAGTGCTCGGGGTGCTGGGTGCTCAGTGCTCGGGGTGCTGGGTGCTCAGTGCTCAGTGTGCTGGGTGCTCAGTGCTCAGAGTGCTGGGTGCTCAGTACTCAGGGTGCTCGGTGCTCGGTGCTCTGTACGCTGGGTGCTCAGTACTCAGGGTGCTGGGTGCTCAGTGCTCGGGGTGCTGGGTGCTCAGTACTCAGGGTGCTGGGTGCTCAGTGCTCGGGGTGCTCGGTGCTCAGTACGCTGGGTGCTGGGTGCTCATTCTCGGGGTGCTGTGTGCTCAGTACTCAGGGTGCTGGGTGCTCAGTACTCCGGGTGCTGGGTGCTCAGTTCTCGGGGTGCTCGGTGCTCAGTACTCAGGGCTCAGGGTGCTCAGTGCTCAGTGCTCAGGGTGCTGGGTGTTCAGTACTCAGGGTGCTGGGTGCTCAGTACTCAAGGTGCTGGGTGCTCAGTGCTCAGGGTGCTGGGTGCTCAGTACTCGGGGTGCTGGTTGCTCAGTGCTCAGGGTGCTCGGGGCTCAGTACTCAGGGTGCTGGGTGCTCAGTACTCAGGGTGCTGGGTGCTCAGTGCTCAGCGTGCTGGGTACTCAGTGCTCAGGGTGCTCGGTGCTCAGTACTCGGGGTGCTGGGTGCTCATTCTCGGGGTGCTGGGTGCTCAGTGCTCGGGGTGCTGGGTGCTCAGTACTCAGCGTGCTGGGTGCTCAGTGCTCAGGGTGCTGGGTGCTCAGTACTCAGGGTGCTGGGTGCTCAGTGCTCAGGGTGCTGGGTGCTCAGTACTCAGGGTGCTGGGTGCTCAGTGTTCACGGTGCTGGGTGCTCAGTACTCAGGGTTCTGGGAGCTCAGTGCTCAGGGTGATCGGTGCTCAGTACTCAGGGTGCTCAGTGCTCGGGGTACTGGGTGCTCAGTACGCAGGGTGCTGGGTGCTCAGTGCTCGGGGTTCTGGGTGCTCAGTGCTCAGGGTGATCGGTGCTCAGTACTCAGGGTGCTGGGTGCTCAGTGCTCAGGGTGCTGGGTGCTCAGACCTCAGGGTGCTCAGTGCTCAGGGTGCTGGGTGCTCAGTGCTTGGGGTGCTCGGTGCTCAGTACTCAGGGTGCTGAGTGCTCAGTACTCAGGGTGCTGGGTGCTCAGTACTCAGGGTGCTGGGTGCTCAGTGCTCAGTGTGCTGGGTGATCAGTGCTCAGTGTGCTGGGTGCTCAGTGATCAGGGTGCTGGGTGCTCAGTGCTCGGGGTGCTGGTTGCTCAGTACTCAGGGTGCTGGGTGCTCAGTGCTCAGGGTGCTCGGTGCTCAGTGCTCGGAGCGCTGGGTGCTCAGTGCTCGGGGTGCTCGGAGCTCAGTACCCAGGGTGCTGGGTGCTCAGTGCTCGGGGTGCTGGTTGCTCAGTACTCAGGGTGCTGGGTGCTCAGTGCTCGGGGTGCTCGGTGCTCAGTACGTTGGGTGCTCACTACTCAGGGTGCTGGGTGCTCAGTGCACAGGGTGCTGGGTGCTCAGTGCTCAGGGTGCTGGGTGCTCAGTGCTCAGGGTGCTGGGTGCTCAGTGCTCAGGGTGCTGGGTGCTCAGTACTCAGGGTGCTGGGTGCTCAGTGCTCGGGGTGCTGGGTGCTCAGTGCTCGGGGTGCTGGGTGCTCAGTACTCAGGGTGCTGGGTGCTCAGTACTCGGGGTGCTGGGTGCTCAGTACTCGGGTTGCTGGGTGCTCAGTACTCAGGGTGCTGGGTGCTCTGTACTCGGGAGCTGGGTGCTCAGTGCTCAGGGTGCTGGGTGCTCAGTGCTCGGTGTGCTGGGTGCTCAGTGCTCAGTACTCAGGGTGCTGGGTGCTCAGTGCTCAGTACTCAGGGTGCTGGGTGCTCAGTGCTCAGGGTGCTGTGTGCTCAGTGCTCAGGGTGCTGGGTGCTCAGTGCTCAGGGTGCTGGGTACTCAGTGCTCAGGGTGCTGGGTGCTCAGTACTCAGGGTGCTGGGTGCTCAGTACTCAGGGTGCTGGGTGCTCAGTGCTCGGGGTGCTGGGTGCTCAGTGCTCGGGGTGCTGCTTGCTCAGTGCTCGGGGTGCTCGGTGCTCAGTACTCAGGGTGCTGGGTGCTCAGTGCTCGAGGTGCTCAGTACTCAGGGTGCTGTGTGTTCAGTGCTCAGGGTGCTGTGTGCTCAGTGCTCAGGGTGCTGGGTGCTCAGTGCTCAGGGTGCTGGGTACTCAGTGCTCAGGGTGTTGGGTGCTCAGTGCGCGAGGTGCTCTTTACTCAGAGTGCTGTGTGTTCAGTGCTCAGGGTGCTGGGTGCTCAGTACTCAGGGTGCTCGGTGCTTAGTACTCATGGTGTTGGGTGCTCAGTACTCCGGGTGCTGGGTGCTCAGTGCTCGGGGTGCTCGGTGCTCAGTACGTTGGGTGCTCACTACTCAGGGTGCTGGTTGCTCAGTATTCAGGTTGCTGGGTCCTCAGTACTCATTGTGCTGGGTGCTCAGTACTCGGGTGCTGGGTGCTCAGTGCTCAGGGTGCTGGGTGCTCAATGCTCGGGGTGCTGGGTGCTCAGTGCTCAGTACTCAGGTTGCTGGGTGCTCAGTGCTCGGGGTGCTGCGTGCTCAGTGCTCAGTACTCAGGGTCCTGGGTGCTCAGTACTCAGGGTGCTGTGTGCTCAGTGCTCAGGGTGCTGGGTGCTCAGTGCTCAGGGTGCTGGGTGCTCAGTGCTCAGGGTGCTGGGTGCTCAGTGCTCAGGGTGCTGGGTGCTCAGTACTCAGGGTGCTGGGTGCTCAGTACTCAGGGTGCTGGGTGCTCAGTGCTCGGGGTGCTGGGTGCTCAGTGCTCGGGGTGCTGGGTGCTCAGTGCTCGGGGTGCTCGGTGCTCAGTACTCAGGGTGCTGGGTGCTCAGTGCTCGAGGTGCTCAGTACTCAGGGTGCTGTGTGTTCAGTGCTCAGGGTGCTGTGTGCTCAGTGCTCAGGGTGCTGGGTGCTCAGTTCTCGGGGTGCTGCGTGCTCAGTGCTCAGTACTCAGGGTCCTGGGTGCTCAGTACTCAGGGTGCTGTGTGCTCAGTGCACAGGGTGCTGGGTGCTCAGTGCTCAGGGTGCTGGGTGCTCAGTGCTCAGGATGCTGGGTGCTCAGTGCTCAGGGTGCTGGGTGCTCAGTACTCAGGGTGCTGGGTGCTCAGTACTCGGGGTGCTGGGTGCTCAGTACTCGGGTTGCTGGGTGCTCAGTACTCAGGGTGCTGGGTGCTCTGTACTCGGGAGCTGGGTGCTCAGTGCTCAGGGTGCTGGGTGCTCAGTGCTCGGTGTGCTGGGTGCTCAGTGCTCAGTACTCAGGGTGCTGGGTGCTCAGTGCTCAGTACTCAGGGTGCTGGGTGCTCAGTGCTCAGGGTGCTGTGTGCTCAGTGCTCAGGGTGCTGGGTGCTCAGTGCTCAGGGTGCTGGGTACTCAGTGCTCAGGGTGTTGGGTGCTCAGTACTCAGGGTGCTGGGTGCTCAGTACTCAGGGTGCTGGGTGCTCAGTGCTCGGGGTGCTTGGTGCTCAGTGCTCGGGGTGCTGGGTGCTCAGTGCTCGGGGTGCTCGGTGCTCAGTACTCAGGGTGCTGGGTGCTCAGTGCTCGAGGTGCTCAGTACTCAGGGTGCTGTGTGTTCAGTGCTCAGGGTGCTGTGTGCTCAGTGCTCAGGGTGCTGGGTGCTCAGTGCTCAGGGTGCTGGGTACTCAGTGCTCAGGGTGTTGGGTGCTCAGTGCGCGAGGTGCTCTTTACTCAGAGTGCTGTGTGTTCAGTGCTCAGGGTGCTGGGTGCTCAGTACTCAGGGTGCTCGGTGCTTAGTACTCATGGTGCTGGGTGCTCAGTACTCCGGGTGCTGGGTGCTCATTGCTCGGGGTGCTCGGTGCTCAGTACGTTGGGTGCTCACTACTCAGGGTGCTGGGTGCTCAGTATTCAGGGTGCTGGGTCCTCAGTACTCATTGTGCTGGGTGCTCAGTACTCGGGTGCTGGGTGCTCAGTGCTCAGGGTGCTGGGTGCTCAGTGCTCGGGGTGCTGGGTGCTCAGTGCTCAGTACTCAGGTTGCTGGGTGCTCAGTGCTCGGGGTGCTGCGTGCTCAGTGCTCAGTACTCAGGGTCCTGGGTGCTCAGTACTCAGGGTGCTGTGTGCTCAGTGCTCAGGGTGCTGGGTGCTCAGTGCTCAGGGTGCTGGGTGCTCAGTGCTCAGGGTGCTGGGTGCTCAGTACTCAGGGTGCTGGGTGCTCAGTGCTCGGGGTGCTGGGTGCTCAGTGCTCAGGGTGCTGGGTGCTCAGTACTCAGGGTGTTGGGTGCTCAGTTCTCTGGGTGCTGTGTGCTCAGTTCTCAGGTAGCTGGGTGCTCAGTACTCAGGGTGCTGGGTGCTCAGTACTCGGGTGCTGGGTGCTCAGTGCTCAGGGTGCTGGGTGCTCAGTGCTCGGGGTGCTGGGTGCTCAGTGCTCAGTACTCAGGGTGCTGGGTGCTCAGTACTCGGGGTGCTAGGTGCTCAGTGCTCAGTACTCAGGGTGCTGGGTGCTCAGTGCTCAGGGTGCTGGGTGTTCACTGCTCAGGGTGCTGGGTGCTCAGTGCTCAGGGTGCTGGGTACTCAGTGCTCAGGGTACTGGGTGCTCAGTACTCAGGGTGCTGGGTGCTCAGTGCTCAGGGTGCTGGGTGCTCAGTGCTCGGGGTGCTGGGTGCTCAGTGCTCGGGGTGCTGGGTGCTCAGTGCTCGGGGTGCTCGGTGCTCAGTACTCAGGGTGCTGGGTGCTCAGTGCTCGAGGTGCTCAGTACTCAGGGTGCTGTATGTTCAGTGTTCAGGGTGCTGGGTGCTCAGTACTCAGGGTGCTCGGTGCTTAGTACTCAGGGTGCTGGGTGCTCAGTACTCCGGGTGCTGGGTGCTCAGTGCTCGGTGTGCTCGGTGCTCAGTACTCAGTGCTCAGGGTGCTCAGTGCTCAGTGCTCAGGGTGCTGGGTGTTCAGTACTCAGGGTGCTGGGTGCTCTGTACTCAGGGGGCTGGGTGCTCAGTACTCGGGGTGCTCGGTGCTCAGTGCTCAGGGTGCTGGGTGCTCAGTACTCAGGGTGCTGGGTGCTCAGTCCTCAGGGTGCTGGGTGCTCATTGCTCAGGGTGCTGGGTACTCAGTGCTCAGGGTGCTCGGTGCTCAGTACTCGGGGTGCTGGGTGCTCATTCTCGGGGTGCTGGGTGCTCAGTGCTCAGGGTGCTGGGTGCTCAGTACTCAGGGTGCTGGGTGCTCAGTGCTCAGGTTGCTGGGTTCTCAGTACTCAGGCTGCTGGGTGCTCAGTGCTCAGGGTGCTGTGTGCTCAGTACTCAGGGTGCTGGGTGCTCAGTGCTCAGGGTGCTGGGTGCTCAGTACTCAGGGTGCTGGGAGCTCAGTGCTCAGGGTGATCGGTGCTCAGTACTCAGGGTGCTCAGTACTCAGGGTACTGGGTGCTCAGTGCTCGGGGTGCTGGGAGCTCAGTAATCAGGGTGCTGGGTGCTCAGTGCTCGGGGTGCTGGGTGCTCAGTGCTCAGGGTGATCGGTGCTCAGTACTCAGGGTGCTGGGTGCTCAGTGCTCGGGGTGCTGGGTGTTCAGTCCACAGGGTGCTCAGTGATCAGGTTGCTGGGTGCTCAGTGCTCGGGGTGCTGGGTGTTCAGTGCTCGGGGTGCTGTGTGCTCAGTGCTCAGGGTGCTGGGTGCTCAGTGCTCAGTGCTCAGGGTGCTGGTTGCTCAGTACTCAGGGTGCTGGGTGCTCAGTACTCAGGGTGCTGGGTGCTCAGTGCTCAGGGTGCTGGGTGCTCAGTGCTCGCTGTGCTCGGTGCTCAGTACTCAAGGTGCTGGGTGCTCAGTGCTCAGGGTGCTGGGTGCTCAGTGCTCAGGGTGCTCAGTGCTCAGTGCTCAGGGTGCTGGGTGTTCAGTACTCAGGGAGCTGGGTGCTCAGTACTCAGGGTGCTGGGTGCTCAGTGCTCAGGGTGCTGGGTGCTCAGTGCTCGGGGTGATCGGTGCTCAGTACTCAGGGTGCTGGGTGCTCAGTGCTCGGGGTGCTCGGAGCTCAGTACTCAGGGTGCTGGGTGCTCAGTGCTCGGGGTGATCGGTGCTCAGTACTCAGGGTGCTGGGTGCTCAGTGCTCGGGGTGCTCGGTGCTCAGTACGTTGGGTGCTCACTACTCAGGGTGCTGGGTGCTCAGTGCTCAGGGTGCTGGGTGCTCAGTACACCGGGTGCTGGGTGCTCAGTGCTCGGTGTGCTCGGTGCTCAGTACTCAGTGCTCAGGGTGCTCAGTGCTCAGTGCTCAGGGTGCTGGGTGTTCAGTACTCAGGGTGCTGGGTGCTCAGTACTCAGGGGGCTGGGTGCTCAGTACTCGGGGTGCTCGGTGCTCAGTGCTCAGGGTGCTGGGTGCTCAGTTCTCAGGGTGCTGGGTGCTCAGTACTCAGGGTGCTGGGTGCTCATTGCTCAGGGTGCTGGGTACTCAGTGCTCAGGGTGCTCGGTGCTCAGTACTCGGGGTGCTGGGTGCTCATTCTCGGGGTGCTGGGTGCTCAGTGCTCAGGGTGCTGGGTGCTCAGTACTCAGGGTGCTGGGTGCTCAGTGCTCAGGTTGCTGGGTTCTCAGTACTCAGGGTGCTGGGTGCTCAGGGTGCTCGGTGCTCAGTACTCGGGGTGCTGGGTGCTCAGTGCTCAGGGTGCTGGGTGCTCAGTACTCAGGGTGTTTGGTGCTCAGTTCTCTGGGTGCTGTGTGCTCAGTACTCATGTAGCTGGGTGCTCAGTACTCAGGGTGCTGGGTGCTCAGTACTCGGGTGCTGGGTGCTCAGTGCTCAGGGTGCTGGGTGCTCAGTGCTCGGGGTGCTGGGTGCTCAGTGCTCAGTACTCAGGGTGCTGGGTGCTCAGTACTCGGGGTGCTAGGTGCTCAGTGCTCAGTACTCAGGGTGCTGGGTGCTCAGTGCTCAGGGTGCTGGGTGTTCACTGCTCAGGGTGCTGGGTGCTCAGTGCTCAGGGTACTGGGTGCTCAGTACTCAGGGTGCTGGGTGCTCAGTGCTCAGGGTGCTGGGTGCTCAGTGCTCGGGGTGCTGGGTGCTCAGTGCTCGGGGTGCTGGGTGCTCAGTGCTCGGGGTGCTGGGTGCTCAGTGCTCGGGGTGCTCGGTGCTCAGTACTCAGGCTGGTGGGTGCTCAGTGCTCGAGGTGCTCAGTACTCAGGGTGCTGTATGTTCAGTGTTCAGGGTGCTCGGTGCTTAGTACTCAGGGTGCTGGGTGCTCAGTACTCCGGGTGCTGGGTGCTCAGTGCTCGGTGTGCTCGGTGCTCAGTACTCAGTGCTCAGGGTGCTCAGTGCTCAGTGCTCAGGGTGCTGGGTGTTCAGTACTCAGGGTGCTCGGTGCTCAGTGCTCAGGGTGCTGGGTGCTCAGTACTCAGGGTGCTGGGTGCTCAGTACTCAGGGTGCTGGGTGCTCATTGCTCAGGGTGCTGGGTACTCAGTGCTCAGGGTGCTCGTTGCTCAGTACTCGGGGTGCTGGGTGCCCATTCTCGGGGTGCTGGGTGCTCAGTGCTCAGGGTGCTGGGTGCTCAGTACTCAGGGTGCTGGGTGCTCAGTGCTCAGGTTGCTGGGTTCTCAGTACTCAGGCTGCTGGGTGCTCAGTGCTCAGGGTGCTGTGTGCTCAGTACTCAGGGTGCTGGGTGCTCAGTGCTCAGGGTGCTGGGTGCTCAGTACTCAGGGTGCTGGGAGCTCAGTGCTCAGGGTGATCGGTGCTCAGTACTCAGGGTGCTCAGTACTCAGGGTACTGGGTGCTCAGTGCTCGGGGTGCTGGGAGCTCAGTAATCAGGGTGCTGGGTGCTCAGTGCTCGGGGTGCTGGGTGCTCAGTGCTCAGGGTGATCGGTGCTCAGTACTCAGGGTGCTGGGTGCTCAGTGCTCGGGGTGCTGGGTGTTCAGTCCACAGGGTGCTCAGTGATCAGGTTGCTGGGTGCTCAGTGCTCGGGGTGCTGGGTGTTCAGTGCTCGGGGTGCTGGGTGCTCAGTGCTCAGGGTGCTGGGTGCTCAGTGCTCAGTGCTCAGGGTGCTGGTTGCTCAGTACTCAGGGTGCTGGGTGCTCAGTACTCAGGGTGATGGGTGCTCAGTGCTCAGGGTGCTAGGTGCTCAGTACTCAAGGTGCTGGGTGATCAGTGCTCGGGGTGCTGGGTGCTCAGTGCTCAGGGTGCTGGGTGCTCAGTACTCATTGTGCTGGGTGCTCAGTACTCGGGTGCTGGGTGCTCAGTGCTCAGGGTGCTGGGTGCTCAGTGCTCAGGATGCTGTTTGCTCAGTGCTCAGGGTGCTGGGTGCTCAGTACTCAGGGTGCTGGGTGCTCAGTCCTCTGGGTGCTCGGTGCCCAGTGCTCAGGGTGCTGGGTGCTCAGTGCGCCAGTTGCTCAGTACTCAGAGTGCTGTGTGTTCAGTTCTCAGGGTGCTGGGTGCTCAGTACTCAGGGTGCTCGGTGCTTAGTACTCATGGTGCTGGGTGCTCAGTACTCGGGGTGCTGGGTGCTCAGTATTCAGGGTGCTGGGTGCTCAGTACTCATTGTGCTGGGTGCTCAGTACTCGGGTGCTGGGTGCTCAGTGCTCGGGGTGCTGCGTGCTCAGTGCTCAGTACTCAGGGTCCTGGGTGCTCAGTACTCAGGGTGCTGTGTGCTCAGTGCTCAGGGTGCTGGGTGCTCAGTGCTCAGGGTGCTGGGTGCTCAGTGCTCAGGGTGCTGGGTGCTCAGTACTCAGGGTGCTGGGTGCTCAGTGCTCGGGGTGCTGGGTGCTCAGTGCTCAGGGTGCTGGGTGCTCAGTACTCAGGGTGTTGGGTGCTCAGTTCTCTGGGTGCTGTGTGCTCAGTTCTCAGGTAGCTGGGTGCTCAGTACTCAGGGTGCTGGGTGCTCAGTACTCGGGTGCTGGGTGCTCAGTGCTCAGGGTGCTGGGTGCTCAGTGCTCGGGGTGCTGGGTGCTCAGTGCTCAGTACTCAGGGTGCTGGGTGCTCAGTACTCGGGGTGCTAGGTGCTCAGTGCTCAGTACTCAGGGTGCTGGGTGCTCAGTGCTCAGGGTGCTGGGTGTTCACTGCTCAGGGTGCTGGGTGCTCAGTGCTCAGGGTGCTGGGTACTCAGTGCTCAGGGTACTGGGTGCTCAGTACTCAGGGTGCTGGGTGCTCAGTGCTCAGGGTGCTGGGTGCTCAGTGCTCGGGGTGCTGGGTGCTCAGTGCTCGGGGTGCTGGGTGCTCAGTGCTCGGGGTGCTCGGTGCTCAGTACTCAGGGTGCTGGGTGCTCAGTGCTCGAGGTGCTCAGTACTCAGGGTGCTGTATGTTCAGTGTTCAGGGTGCTGGGTGCTCAGTACTCAGGGTGCTCGGTGCTTAGTACTCAGGGTGCAGGGTGCTCAGTACTCCGGGTGCTGGGTGCTCAGTGCTCGGTGTGCTCGGTGCTCAGTACTCAGTGCTCAGGGTGCTCAGTGCTCAGTGCTCAGGGTGCTGGGTGTTCACTACTCAGGGTGCTGGGTGCTCTGTACTCAGGGGGCTGGCTGCTCAGTACTCGGGGTGCTCGGTGCTCAGTGCTCTGGGTGCTGGGTGCTCAGTACTCAGGGTGCTGGGTGCTCAGTCCTCAGGGTGCTGGGTGCTCATTGCTCAGGGTGCTGGGTACTCAGTGCTCAGGGTGCTCGGTGCTCAGTACTCGGGGTGCTGGGTGCTCATTCTCGGGGTGCTGGGTGCTCAGTGCTCAGGGTGCTGGGTGCTCAGTACTCAGGGTGCTGGGTGCTCAGTGCTCAGGTTGCTGGGTTCTCAGTACTCAGGCTGCTGGGTGCTCAGTGCTCAGGGTGCTGTGTGCTCAGTACTCAGGGTGCTGGGTGCTCAGTGCTCAGGGTGCTGGGTGCTCAGTACTCAGGGTGCTGGGAGCTCAGTGCTCAGGGTGATCGGTGCTCAGTACTCAGGGTGCTCAGTACTCAGGGTACTGGGTGCTCAGTGCTCGGGCTGCTGGGAGCTCAGTAATCAGGGTGCTGGGTGCTCAGTGCTCGGGGTGCTGGGTGCTCAGTGCTCAGGGTGATCGGTGCTCAGTACTCAGGGTGCTGGGTGCTCAGTGCTCGGGGTGCTGGGTGTTCAGTCCACAGGGTGCTCAGTGATCAGGTTGCTGGGTGCTCAGTGCTCGGGGTGCTGGGTGTTCAGTGCTCGGGGTGCTGGGTGCTCAGTGCTCAGGGTGCTGGGTGCTCAGTGCTCAGTGCTCAGGGTGCTGGTTGCTCAGTACTCAGGGTGCTGGGTGCTCAGTACTCAGGGTGCTGGGTGCTCAGTGCTCAGGGTGCTGGGTGCTCAGTGCTCGCTGTGCTCGGTGCTCAGTACTCAAGGTGCTGGGTGCTCAGTGCTCAGGGTGCTGGGTGCTCAGTGCTCAGGGTGCTCAGTGCTCAGTGCTCAGGGTGCTGGGTGTTCAGTACTCAGGGAGCTGGGTGCTCAGTACTCAGGGTGCTGGGTGCTCAGTGCTCAGGGTGCTGGGTGCTCAGTGCTCGGGGTGATCGGTGCTCAGTACTCAGGGTGCTGGGTGCTCAGTGCTCGGGGTGCTCGGAGCTCAGTACTCAGGGTGCTGGGTGCTCAGTGCTCGGGGTGATCGGTGCTCAGTACTCAGGGTGCTGGGTGCTCAGTGCTCGGCGTGCTCGGTGCTCAGTACGTTGGGTGCTCACTACTCAGGGTGCTGGGTGCTCAGTGCTCAGGGTGCTGGGTGCTCAGTACACCGGGTGCTGGGTGCTCAGTGCTCGGTGTGCTCGGTGCTCAGTACTCAGTGCTCAGGGTGCTCAGTGCTCAGTGCTCAGGGTGCTGGGTGTTCAGTACTCAGGGTGCTGGGTGCTCAGTACTCAGGGGGCTGGGTGCTCAGTACTCGGGGTGCTCGGTGCTCAGTGCTCAGGGTGCTGGGTGCTCAGTACTCAGGGTGCTGGGTGCTCAGTACTCAGGGTGCTGGGTGCTCATTGCTCAGGGTGCTGGGTACTCAGTGCTCAGGGTGCTCGGTGCTCAGTACTCGGGGTGCTGGGTGCTCATTCTCGGGGTGCTGGGTGCTCAGTGCTCAGGGTGCTGGGTGCTCAGTACTCAGGGTGCTGGGTGCTCAGTGCTCAGGTTGCTGGGTTCTCAGTACTCAGGGTGCTGGGTGCTCAGGGTGCTCGGTGCTCAGTACTCGGGGTGCTGGGTGCTCAGTGCTCAGGGTGCTGGGTGCTCAGTACTCAGGGTGTTTGGTGCTCAGTTCTCTGGGTGCTGTGTGCTCAGTACTCATGTAGCTGGGTGCTCAGTACTCAGGGTGCTGGGTGCTCAGTACTCGGGTGCTGGGTGCTCAGTGCTCAGGGTGCTGGGTGCTCAGTGCTCGGGGTGCTGGGTGCTCAGTGCTCAGTACTCAGGGTGCTGGGTGCTCAGTACTCGGGGTGCTAGGTGCTCAGTGCTCAGTACTCAGGGTGCTGGGTGCTCAGTGCTCAGGGTGCTGGGTGTTCACTGCTCAGGGTGCTGGGTGCTCAGTGCTCAGGGTGCTGGGTACTCAGTGCTCAGGGTACTGGGTGCTCAGTACTCAGGGTGCTGGGTGCTCAGTGCTCAGGGTGCTGGGTGCTCAGTGCTCGGGGTGCTGGGTGCTCAGTGCTCGGGGTGCTGGGTGCTCAGTGCTCGGGGTGCTCGGTGCTCAGTACTCAGGGTGGTGGGTGCTCAGTGCTCGAGGTGCTCAGTACTCAGGGTGCTGTATGTTCAGTGTTCAGGGTGCTGGGTGCTCAGTACTCAGGGTGCTCGGTGCTTAGTACTCAGGGTGCTGGGTGCTCAGTAATCCGGGTGCTGGGTGCTCAGTGCTCGGTGTGCTCGGTGCTCAGTACTCAGTGCTCAGGGTGCTCAGTGCTCAGTGCTCAGGGTGCTGGGTGTTCAGTACTCAGGGTGCTCGGTGCTCAGTGCTCAGGGTGCTGGGTGCTCAGTACTCAGGGTGCTGGGTGCTCAGTACTCAGGGTGCTGGGTGCTCATTGCTCAGGGTGCTGGGTACTCAGTGCTCAGGGTGCTCGGTGCTCAGTACTCGGGGTGCTGGGTGCTCATTCTCGGGGTGCTGGGTGCTCAGTGCTCAGGGTGCTGGGTGCTCAGTACTCAGGGTGCTGGGTGCTCAGTGCTCAGGTTGCTGGGTTCTCAGTACTCAGGCTGCTGGGTGCTCAGTGCTCAGGGTGCTGTGTGCTCAGTACTCAGGGTGCTGGGTGCTCAGTGCTCAGGGTGCTGGGTGCTCAGTACTCAGGGTGCTGGGAGCTCAGTGCTCAGGGTGATCGGTGCTCAGTACTCAGGGTGCTCAGTACTCAGGGTACTGGGTGCTCAGTGCTCGGGGTGCTGGGAGCTCAGTAATCAGGGTGCTGGGTGCTCAGTGCTCGGGGTGCTGGGTGCTCAGTGCTCAGGGTGATCGGTGCTCAGTACTCAGGGTGCTGGGTGCTCAGTGCTCGGGGTGCTGGGTGTTCAGTCCACAGGGTGCTCAGTGATCAGGTTGCTGGGTGCTCAGTGCTCGGGGTGCTGGGTGTTCAGTGCTCGGGGTGCTGGGTGCTCAGTGCTCAGGGTGCTGGGTGCTCAGTGCTCAGTGCTCAGGGTGCTGGTTGCTCAGTACTCAGGGTGCTGGGTGCTCAGTACTCAGGGTGCTGGGTGCTCAGTGCTCAGGGTGCTAGGTGCTCAGTACTCAAGGTGCTGGGTGATCAGTGCTCGGGGTGCTGGGTGCTCAGTGCTCAGGGTGCTGGGTGCTCAGTGCTCAGGGTGCTGGGTGCTCAGTACTCAGGGTGCTGGGTGCTCAGTGCTCGGGGTGCTCGGTGCTCAGTACTCAAGGTGCTGGGTGCTCAGTGCTCAGGGTGCTGGGTGCTCAGTGCTCAGGGTGCTCAGTGCTCAGTGCTCAGGGTGCTGGGTGTTCAGTACTCAGGGTGCTGGGTGCTCAGTACTCAGGGTGCTGGGTGCTCAGTGCTCAGGGTGCTGGGTGCTCAGTGCTCGGGGTGATCGGTGCTCAGTACTCAGGGTGCTGGGTGCTCAGTGCTCGGGGTGCTCCGAGCTCAGTACTCAGGGTGCTGGGTGCTCAGTGCTCGGGGTGATCGGTGCTCAGTACTCAGGGTGCTGGGTGCTCAGTGCTCGGGGTGCTCGGTGCTCAGTACGTTGGGTGCTCACTACTCAGGGTGCTGGGTGCTCAGTGCTCAGGGTGCTGGGTGCTCAGTGCTCAGGGTGCTGGGTGCTCAGTGCTCAGGGTGCTGGGTGCTCAGTACTCAGGGTGCTGGGTGCTCAGTGCTCGGGGTGCTGGGTGCTCAGTGCTCGGGGTGCTGAGTGCTCAGTACTCAGGGTGCTGGGTGCTCAGTACTCGGGGTGCTGGGTGCTCAGTACTCGGGTTGCTGGGTGCTCAGTACTCAGGGTGCTGGGTGCTCTGTACTCGGGAGCTGGGTGCTCAGTGCTCAGGGTGCTGGGTGCTCAGTGCTCGGTGTGCTGGGTGCTCAGTACTCAGGGTGCTGGGTGCTCAGTACTCAGGGTGCTGGGTGCTCAGTGCTCAGGGTGCTGGGTGCTCAGTACTCAGGGTGCTGGGTGCTCGGTGCTCAGTATGCTGGGTGCTCAGTAC
This sequence comes from Microtus oregoni, assembly GCF_018167655.1. NCBI lineage: Eukaryota > Metazoa > Chordata > Mammalia > Rodentia > Cricetidae > Microtus > Microtus oregoni. Next base: position 82,217 of record NW_024543504.1, on the reverse strand, counting down.
TCAGGGTGCTGGGTGCTCAGTGCTCGTGGTGCTCGGTGCTCAGTACGCTAGGTGCTCAGTACTCAGTGTGCTGGGTGCTCAGTACTCAGGGTGCAGGGTGCTCAGTACTCAGGGTGCTGGGTGCTTAGTACTCATGGTGCTGGGTGCTCAGTGCTCGGGGTGCTGGGTGCTCTGTGCTCAGTACTCAGGGTGCTGGGTGCTCAGTGCTCAGGGTGCTGGGTGCTCAGTACTCAGGGTGATGGGTGCTCAGTGCTCAGGGTGCTGGGTGCTCAGTACTCAGGGTTCTGGGAGCTCATTGCTCAGGGTGATCGGTGCTCAGTACTCAGGGTGCTCAGTACTCAGGGTGCTGGGTGCTCAGTGCTCGGGGTGCTGGGTGCTCAGTACTCAGGGTGCTGTGTGCTCAGTGCTCGGGGTTCTGGGTGCTCAGTGCTCAGGGTGCTAGGTGCTCAGTCCTCAGGGTGCTCAGTGCTCAGGGTGCTGGGTGCTCAGTGCTCGGGGTGCTCGGTGCTCAGTACTCAGGGTGCTGAGTGCTCAGTACTCAGGGTGCTGGGTGCTCAGTACTCAGGGTGCTGGGTGCTCAGTGCTCAGTGTGCTGGGTGATCAGTGCTCAGTGTGCTGGGTGCTCAGTGATCAGGGTGCTGGGTGCTCAGTGCTCAGGATGCTGTTTGCTCAGTGCTCAGGGTGCTGGGTGCTCAGTACTCAGGGTGCTGGGTGCTTAGTGCTCCGTTTGCTCGGCGCCCAGTGCTCAGGGTGCTGGGTGCTCAGTGCGCGAGGTGCTCAGTACTCAGAGTGCTGTGTGTTCAGTGCTCAGGGTGCTGGGTGCTCAGTACTCAGGGTGCTCGGTGCTTAGTACTCATGGTGCTGGGTGCTCAGTACTCCGGGTGCTGGGTGCTCAGTGCTCGGGGTGCTCGGTGCTCAGTACGTTGGGTGCTCACTACTCAGGGTGCTGCGTGCTCAGTGCTCAGGGTGCTGGATGCTCAGTGCTCAGGATGCTGTTTGCTCAGTGCTCAGGGTGCTGGGTGCTCAGTACTCAGGGTGCTGGGTGCTCAGTGCTCGGGGTTCTGGGTGCTCAGTTCTCAGGGTGCTGGGTGCTCAGTACTCAGGGTACTGGGTGCTCAGTACTCGGGGTGCTGGGTGCTCAGTATTCAGGGTGCTGGGTGCTCAGTACTCATTGTGCTGGGTGCTCAGTACTCGGGTGCTGGGTGCTCAGTGCTCAGGGTGCTGGGTGCTCAGTGCTCAGGATGCTGTTTGCTCAGTGCTCAGGGTGCTGGGTGCTCAGTACTCAGGGTGCTGGGTGCTCAGTGCTCTGGGTGCTCGGTGCCCAGTGCTCAGGGTGCTGGGTGCTCAGTGCGCCAGTTGCTCAGTACTCAGAGTGCTGTGTGTTCAGTTCTCAGGGTGCTGGGTGCTCAGTACTCAGGGTGCTCGGTGCTTAGTACTCATGGTGCTGGGTGCTCAGTACTCGGGGTGCTGGGTGCTCAGTATTCAGGGTGCTGGGTGCTCAGTACTCATTGTGCTGGGTGCTCAGTACTCGGGTGCTGGGTGCTCAGTGCTCGGGGTGCTGCGTGCTCAGTGCTCAGTACTCAGGGTCCTGGGTGCTCAGTACTCAGGGTGCTGTGTGCTCAGTGCTCAGGGTGCTGGGTGCTCAGTGCTCAGGGTGCTGGGTGCTCAGTGCTCAGGGTGCTGGGTGCTCAGTACTCAGGGTGCTGGGTGCTCAGTGCTCGGGGTGCTGGGTGCTCAGTGCTCAGGGTGCTGGGTGCTCAGTACTCAGGGTGTTGGGTGCTAAGTACTCAGGGTGCTGGGTGCTCAGTACTCAGGTAGCTGGGTGCTCAGTACTCAGGGTGCTGGGTGCTCAGTACTCGGGTGCTGGGTGCTCAGTGCTCAGGGTGCTGGGTGCTCAGTGCTCGGGTTCTGGGTGCTCAGTGCTCAGTACTCAGGGTGCTGGGTGCTCAGTGCTCGGGGTGCTGGGTGTTCAGTCCACAGGGTGCTCAGTGATCAGGTTGCTGGGTGCTCAGTGCTCAGGGTGCTGGGTGTTCAGTGCTCGGGGTGCTGGGTGCTCAGTGCTCAGGGTGCTGGGTGCTCAGTGCTCAGTGCTCAGGGTGCTGGTTGCTCAGTACTCAGGGTGCTGGGTGCTCAGTACTCAGGGTGCTGGGTGCTCAGTGCTCAGGGTGCTAGGTGCTCAGTACTCAAGGTGCTGGGTGATCAGTGCTCGGGGTGCTGGGTGCTCAGTGCTCAGGGTGCTGGGTGCTCAGTGCTCAGGGTGCTGGGTGCTCAGTACTCAGGGTGCTGGGTGCTCAGTGCTCGGGGTGCTCGGTGCTCAGTACTCAAGGTGCTGGGTGCTCATTGCTCAGGGTGCTGGGTGCTCAGTGCTCAGGGTGCTCAGTGCTCAGTGCTCAGGGTGCTGGGTGTTCAGTACTCAGGGTGCTGGGTGCTCAGTACTCAGGGTGCTGGGTGCTCAGTGCTCAGGGTGCTGGGTGCTCAGTGCTCGGGGTGATCGGTGCTCAGTACTCAGGGTGCTGGGTGCTCAGTGCTCGGGGTGCTCCGAGCTCAGTACTCAGGGTGCTGGGTGCTCAGTGCTCGGGGTGATCGGTGCTCAGTACTCAGGGTGCTGGGTGCTCAGTGCTCGGGGTGCTCGGTGCTCAGTACGTTGGGTGCTCACTACTCAGGGTGCTGGGTGCTCAGTGCTCAGGGTGCTGGGTGCTCAGTGCTCAGGGTGCTGGGTGCTCAGTGCTCAGGGTGCTGGGTGCTCAGTACTCAGGGTGCTGGGTGCTCAGTGCTCGGGGTGCTGGGTGCTCAGTGCTCGGGGTGCTGAGTGCTCAGTACTCAGGGTGCTGGGTGCTCAGTACTCGGGGTGCTGGGTGCTCAGTACTCGGGTTGCTGGGTGCTCAGTACTCAGGGTGCTGGGTGCTCTGTACTCGGGAGCTGGGTGCTCAGTGCTCAGGGTGCTGGGTGCTCAGTGCTCGGTGTGCTGGGTGCTCAGTACTCAGGGTGCTGGGTGCTCAGTACTCAGGGTGCTGGGTGCTCAGTGCTCAGGGTGCTGGGTGCTCAGTACTCAGGGTGCTGGGTGCTCGGTGCTCAGTATGCTGGGTGCTCAGTACTCAGGGTGCTGGGTGCTCAGTGCTCGTGGTGCTCGGTGCTCAGTACGCTAGGTGCTCAGTACTCAGTGTGCTGGGTGCTCAGTACTCAGGGTGCAGGGTGCTCAGTACTCAGGGTGCTGGGTGCTTAGTACTCATGGTGCTGGGTGCTCAGTGCTCGGGGTGCTGGGTGCTCTGTGCTCAGTACTCAGGGTGCTGGGTGCTCAGTGCTCAGGGTGCTGGGTGCTCAGTACTCAGGGTGATGGGTGCTCAGTGCTCAGGGTGCTGGGTGCTCAGTACTCAGGGTTCTGGGAGCTCATTGCTCAGGGTGATCGGTGCTCAGTACTCAGGGTGCTCAGTACTCAGGGTGCTGGGTGCTCAGTGCTCGGGGTGCTGGGTGCTCAGTACTCAGGGTGCTGTGTGCTCAGTGCTCGGGGTTCTGGGTGCTCAGTGCTCAGGGTGCTAGGTGCTCAGTCCTCAGGGTGCTCAGTGCTCAGGGTGCTGGGTGCTCAGTGCTCGGGGTGCTCGGTGCTCAGTACTCAGGGTGCTGAGTGCTCAGTACTCAGGGTGCTGGGTGCTCAGTACTCAGGGTGCTGGGTGCTCAGTGCTCAGTGTGCTGGGTGATCAGTGCTCAGTGTGCTGGGTGCTCAGTGATCAGGGTGCTGGGTGCTCAGTGCTCAGGCTGCTGTTTGCTCAGTGCTCAGGGTGCTGGGTGCTCAGTACTCAGGGTGCTGGGTGCTTAGTGCTCCGTTTGCTCAGCGCCCAGTGCTCAGGGTGCTGGGTGCTCAGTACTCAGGGTGCTCGGTGCTTAGTACTCATGGTGCTGGGTGCTCAGTACTCCGGGTGCTGGGTGCTCAGTGCTCGGGGTGCTCGGTGCTCAGTACGTTGGGTGCTCACTACTCAGGGTGCTGCGTGCTCAGTGCTCAGGGTGCTGGATGCTCAGTGCTCAGGATGCTGTTTGCTCAGTGCTCAGGGTGCTGGGTGCTCAGTACTCAGGGTGCTGGGTGCTCAGTGCTCGGGGTTCTGGGTGCTCAGTTCTCAGGGTGCTGGGTGCTCAGTACTCAGGGTGCTGGGTGCTCAGTACTCGGGGTGCTGGGTGCTCAGTATTCAGGGTGCTGGGTGCTCAGTACTCATTGTGCTGGGTGCTCAGTACTCGGGTGCTGGGTGCTCAGTGCTCAGGGTGCTGGGTGCTCAGTGCTCAGGATGCTGTTTGCTCAGTGCTCAGGGTGCTGGGTGCTCAGTACTCAGGGTGCTGGGTGCTCAGTGCTCTGGGTGCTCGGTGCCCAGTGCTCAGGGTGCTGGGTGCTCAGTGCGCCAGTTGCTCAGTACTCAGAGTGCTGTGTGTTCAGTTCTCAGGGTGCTGGGTGCTCAGTACTCAGGGTGCTCGGTGCTTAGTACTCATGGTGCTGGGTGCTCAGTACTCGGGGTGCTGGGTGCTCAGTATTCAGGGTGCTGGGTGCTCAGTACTCATTGTGCTGGGTGCTCAGTACTCGGGTGCTGGGTGCTCAGTGCTCGGGGTGCTGCGTGCTCAGTGCTCAGTACTCAGGGTCCTGGGTGCTCAGTACTCAGGGTGCTGTGTGCTCAGTGCTCAGGGTGCTGGGTGCTCAGTGCTCAGGGTGCTGGGTGCTCAGTGCTCAGGGTGCTGGGTGCTCAGTACTCAGGGTGCTGGGTGCTCAGTGCTCGGGGTGCTGGGTGCTCAGTGCTCAGGGTGCTGGGTGCTCAGTACTCAGGGTGTTGGGTGCTCAATACTCAGGGTGCTGGGTGCTCAGTACTCAGGTAGCTGGGTGCTCAGTACTCAGGGTGCTGGGTGCTCAGTACTCGGGTGCTGGGTGCTCAGTGCTCAGGGTGCTGGGTGCTCAGTGCTCGGGTTCTGGGTGCTCAGTGCTCAGTACTCAGGGTGCTGGGTGCTCAGTGCTCAGGGTGCTGGGTGCTCACTGCTCAGGGTGCTGGGTGCTCAGTGCTCAGGGTGCTGGGTACTCAGTGCTCAGGGTACTGGGTGCTCAGTACTCAGGGTGCTGGGTGCTCAGTGCTCAGGATGCTGGGTGCTCACTGCTCAGGGTGCTGGGTGCTCAGTGCTCAGGGTGCTGGGTACTCAGTGCTCAGGGTACTGGGTGCTCAGTACTCAGGGTGCTGGGTGCTCAGCGCTCAGGGTGCTGGGTGCTCAGTGCTCGGGGTGCTGGGTGCTCAGTGCTCGGGGTGCTGGGTGCTGAGTGCTCGGGGTGCTCGGTGCTCAGTACTCAGCGTGCTGTATGTTCAGTGTTCAGGGTGCTGGGTGCTCAGTACTCAGGGTGCTCGGTGCTTAGTACTCAGGGTGCTGGGTGCTCAGTACTTCGGGTGCTGGGTGCTCAGTGCTCGGGGTGCTCGGTGCTCAGTACTCAGTGCTCAGGGTGCTCACTGCTCAGTGCTCAGAGTGCTGGGTGTTCAGTACTCAGGGTGCTGGGTGCTCAGTACTCAGGGGGCTGGGTGCTCAGTACCCTGGGTGCTCGGTGCTCAGTGCTCAGGGTGCTGGGTGCTCAGTATTCAGGGTGCTGGGTGCTCAGTACTCAGGGTGCTGGGTGCTCAGTGCTCAGGGTGCTGGGTACTCAGTGCTCAGGGTGCTCGGTGCTCAGTACTCGGGGTGCTGGGTGCTCATTCTCGGGGTGCTGGGTGCTCAGTGCTCAGGGTGCTGGGTGCTCAGTACTCAGGGTGCTGGGTGCTCAGTGCTCAGGGTGCTGGGTGCTCAGTACTCAGGGTGCTGGGTGCTCAGTGCTCAGGGTGCTGGGTGCTCAGTACTCAGGGTGCTGGGTGCTCAGTGCTCAGGGTGCTGGGTGCTCAGTACTCAGGGTGCTGGGAGCTCAGTGCTCAGGGTGATCGGTGCTCAGTACTCAGGGTGCTCAGTACTCAGGGTACTGGGTGCTCAGTGCTCGGGGTGCTGGGAGCTCAGTACTCAGGGTGCTGGGTGCTCAGTGCTCGGGGTGCTGGGTGCTCAGTGCTCAGGGTGATCGGTGCTCAGTACTCAGGGTGCTGGGTGCTCAGTGCTCAGGGTGCTGGGTGCTCAGTGCTCAGGGTGCTGGGTGCTCAGTGCTCAGGGTGCTGGGTGCTCAGTACTCAGGGTGCTGGGTGCTCAGTGCTCGGGGTGCTGGGTGCTCAGTGCTCGGGGTGCTGAGTGCTCAGTACTCAGGGTGCTGGGTGCTCAGTACTCGGGGTGCTGGGTGCTCAGTACTCGGGTTGCTGGGTGCTCAGTACTCAGGGTGCTGGGTGCTCTGTACTCGGGAGCTGGGTGCTCAGTGCTCAGGGTGCTGGGTGCTCAGTGCTCGGTGTGCTGGGTGCTCAGTACTCAGGGTGCTGGGTGCTCAGTACTCAGGGTGCTGGGTGCTCAGTGCTCAGGGTGCTGGGTGCTCAGTACTCAGGGTGCTGGGTGCTCGGTGCTCAGTATGCTGGGTGCTCAGTACTCAGGGTGCTGGGTGCTCAGTGCTCGTGGTGCTCGGTGCTCAGTACGCTAGGTGCTCAGTACTCAGTGTGCTGGGTGCTCAGTACTCAGGGTGCTGGGTGCTCAGTACTCAGGGTGCTGGGTGCTTAGTACTCATGGTGCTGGGTGCTCAGTGCTCGGGGTGCTGGGTGCTCTGTGCTCAGTACTCAGGGTGCTGGGTGCTCAGTGCTCAGGGTGCTGGGTGCTCAGTACTCAGGGTGATGGGTGCTCAGTGCTCAGGGTGCTGGGTGCTCAGTACTCAGGGTTCTGGGAGCTCATTGCTCAGGGTGATCGGTGCTCAGTACTCAGGGTGCTCAGTACTCAGGGTGCTGGGTGCTCAGTGCTCGGGGTGCTGGGTGCTCAGTACTCAGGGTGCTGTGTGCTCAGTGCTCGGGGTTCTGGGTGCTCAGTGCTCAGGGTGCTAGGTGCTCAGTCCTCAGGGTGCTCAGTGCTCAGGGTGCTGGGTGCTCAGTGCTCGGGGTGCTCGGTGCTCAGTACTCAGGGTGCTGAGTGCTCAGTACTCAGGGTGCTGGGTGCTCAGTACTCAGGGTGCTGGGTGCTCAGTGCTCAGTGTGCTGGGTGATCAGTGCTCAGTGTGCTGGGTGCTCAGTGATCAGGGTGCTGGGTGCTCAGTGCTCAGGATGCTGTTTGCTCAGTGCTCAGGGTGCTGGGTGCTCAGTACTCAGGGTGCTGGGTGCTTAGTGCTCCGTTTGCTCGGCGGCCAGTGCTCAGGGTTCTGGGTGCTCAGTACTCAGGGTGCTCGGTGCTTAGTACTCATGGTGCTGGGTGCTCAGTACTCCGGGTGCTGGGTGCTCAGTGCTCGGGGTGCTCGGTGCTCAGTACGTTGGGTGCTCACTACTCAGGGTGCTGCGTGCTCAGTGCTCAGGGTGCTGGATGCTCAGTGCTCAGGATGCTGTTTGCTCAGTGCTCAGGGTGCTGGGTGCTCAGTACTCAGGGTGCTGGGTGCTCAGTGCTCGGGGTTCTGGGTGCTCAGTTCTCAGGGTGCTGGGTGCTCAGTACTCAGGGTGCTGGGTGCTCAGTACTCGGGGTGCTGGGTGCTCAGTATTCAGGGTGCTGGGTGCTCAGTACTCATTGTGCTGGGTGCTCAGTACTCGGGTGCTGGGTGCTCAGTGCTCAGGGTGCTGGGTGCTCAGTGCTCAGGATGCTGTTTGCTCAGTGCTCAGGGTGCTGGGTGCTCAGTACTCAGGGTGCTGGGTGCTCAGTGCTCTGGGTGCTCGGTGCCCAGTGCTCAGGGTGCTGGGTGCTCAGTGCGCCAGTTGCTCAGTACTCAGAGTGCTGTGTGTTCAGTTCTCAGGGTGCTGGGTGCTCAGTACTCAGGGTGCTCGGTGCTTAGTACTCATGGTGCTGGGTGCTCAGTACTCGGGGTGCTGGGTGCTCAGTATTCAGGGTGCTGGGTGCTCAGTACTCATTGTGCTGGGTGCTCAGTACTCGGGTGCTGGGTGCTCAGTGCTCGGGGTGCTGCGTGCTCAGTGCTCAGTACTCAGGGTCCTGGGTGCTCAGTACTCAGGGTGCTGTGTGCTCAGTGCTCAGGGTGCTGGGTGCTCAGTGCTCAGGGTGCTGGGTGCTCAGTGCTCAGGGTGCTGGGTGCTCAGTACTCAGGGTGCTGGGTGCTCAGTGCTCGGGGTGCTGGGTGCTCAGTGCTCAGGGTGCTGGGTGCTCAGTACTCAGGGTGTTGGGTGCTCAGTACTCAGGGTGCTGGGTGCTCAGTACTCAGGTAGCTGGGTGCTCAGTACTCAGGGTGCTGGGTGCTCAGTACTCGGGTGCTGGGTGCTCAGTGCTCAGGGTGCTGGGTGCTCAGTGCTCGGGTTCTGGGTGCTCAGTGCTCAGTACTCAGGGTGCTGGGTGCTCAGTGCTCAGGGTGCTGGGTGCTCACTGCTCAGGGTGCTGGGTGCTCAGTGCTCAGGGTGCTGGGTACTCAGTGCTCAGGGTACTGGGTGCTCAGTACTCAGGGTGCTGGGTGCTCAGTGCTCAGGATGCTGGGTGCTCACTGCTCAGGGTGCTGGGTGCTCAGTGCTCAGGGTGCTGGGTACTCAGTGCTCAGGGTACTGGGTGCTCAGTACTCAGGGTGCTGGGTGCTCAGCGCTCAGGGTGCTGGGTGCTCAGTGCTCGGGGTGCTGGGTGCTCAGTGCTCGGGGTGCTGGGTGCTGAGTGCTCGGGGTGCTCGGTGCTCAGTACTCAGCGTGCTGTATGTTCAGTGTTCAGGGTGCTGGGTGCTCAGTACTCAGGGTGCTCGGTGCTTAGTACTCAGGGTGCTGGGTGCTCAGTACTTCGGGTGCTGGGTGCTCAGTGCTCGGGGTGCTCGGTGCTCAGTACTCAGTGCTCAGGGTGCTCACTGCTCAGTGCTCAGAGTGCTGGGTGTTCAGTACTCAGGGTGCTGGGTGCTCAGTACTCAGGGGGCTGGGTGCTCAGTACCCTGGGTGCTCGGTGCTCAGTGCTCAGGGTGCTGGGTGCTCAGTATTCAGGGTGCTGGGTGCTCAGTACTCAGGGTGCTGGGTGCTCAGTGCTCAGGGTGCTGGGTACTCAGTGCTCAGGGTGCTCGGTGCTCAGTACTCGGGGTGCTGGGTGCTCATTCTCGGGGTGCTGGGTGCTCAGTGCTCAGGGTGCTGGGTGCTCAGTACTCAGGGTGCTGGGTGCTCAGTGCTCAGGGTGCTGGGTGCTCAGTACTCAGGGTGCTGGGTGCTCAGTGCTCAGGGTGCTGGGTGCTCAGTACTCAGGGTGCTGGGTGCTCAGTGCTCAGGGTGCTGGGTGCTCAGTACTCAGGGTGCTGGGAGCTCAGTGCTCAGGGTGATCGGTGCTCAGTACTCAGGGTGCTCAGTACTCAGGGTACTGGGTGCTCAGTGCTCGGGGTGCTGGGAGCTCAGTACTCAGGGTGCTGGGTGCTCAGTGCTCGGGGTGCTGGGTGCTCAGTGCTCAGGGTGATCGGTGCTCAGTACTCAGGGTGCTGGGTGCTCAGTGCTCAGGGTGCTGGGTGTTCAGTCCACAGGGTGCTCAGTGCTCAGGGTGCTGGGTGCTCAGTGCTCGGGGTGCTGGGTGTTCAGTGCTCGGGGTGCTGGGTGCTCAGTGCTCAGGGTGCTGGGTGCTCAGTGCTCAGTGCTCAGGGTGCTGGTTGCTCAGTACTCAGGGTGCTGGGTGCTCAGTACTCAGGGTGCTGGGTGCTCAGTGCTCAGGGTGCTAGGTGCTCAGAACTCAGGGTGCTGGGTGATCAGTGCTCGGGGTGCTGGGTGCTCAGTGCTCTGGGTGCTGGGTGCTCAGTGCTCAGGGTGCTGGGTGCTCAGTACTCAGGGTGCTGGGTGCTCAGTGCTCAGGGTGCTCGGTGCTCAGTACTCAAGGTGCTGGGTGCTCAGTGCTCAGTGTGCTGGGTGCTCAGTGCTCAGGGTGCTCAGTGCTCAGGGTGCTGGGTGTTCAGTACTCAGGGTGCTGGGTGCTCAGTACTCAGGGTGCTGGGTGCTCAGTACTCAGGGTGCTGGGTGCTCAGTGCTCGGGGTGCTCGGTGCTCAGTACTCAGGGTGCTGCGTGCTCAGTACTCAGGGTGCTGGGTGCTCAGTGCTCAGGGTTCTGGGTGCTCAGTGCTCGGGGTGATCGGTGCTCAGTACTCAGGTTGCTGGGTGCTCAGTGCTCCAGGTGCTCGGAGCTCAGTACTCAGGGTGCTGGGTGCTCAGTGCTCGGGGTGATCGGTGCTCAGTACTCAGGGTGCTGGGTGCTCAGCGCTCGGGGTGCTCGGTGCTCAGTACGTTGGGTGCTCACTACTCAGGGTGCTGGGTGCTCAGTGCTCAGGGTGCTGGGTGCTCAGTGCTCAGGGTGCTGGGTGCTCAGTGCTCAGGGTGCTGGGTGCTCAGTACTCAGGGTGCTGGGTGCTCAGTGCTCGGGGTGCTGGGTGCTCAGTGCTCAGGGTGCTGGGTGCTCAGTACTCAGGGTGCTGGGTGCTCAGTACTCGGGGTGCTGGGTGCTCAGTACTCGGGGTGCTGGGTGCTCAGTACTCATGCTGCTGGGTGCTCTGTACTCGGGAGCTGGGTGCTCAGTGCTCAGGGTGCTGGGTGCTCAGTGCTCAGGGTGCTGGGTGCTCAGTGCTCGGTGTGCTGGGTGCTCAGTGCTCAGTAATCAGGGTGCTGGGTGCTCAGTGCTCAGTACTCAGGGTGCTGGGTGCTCAGTGCTCAGGGTGCTGTGTGCTCAGTGCTCAGGGTGCTGGGTGCTCAGTGCTCAGGGTGCTGGGTGCTCAGTGCTCAGGGTGCTCGGTGCTTAGTACTCAGGGTGCTCGTTGCTCGGGATGCTGGGTGCTCAGTGCTCAGGTTGCTGGGTGCTCAGTGCTCGGGGTGCTGGGTGCTCAGTGCTCGGGGTGCTCGGTGCTCAGTTCTCAGGGTGCTGGGTGCTCAGTGCTCGGGGTGCTGGGTGCTCAGTACTCAGGGTGCTGGGTGCTCGGTGCTCAGTACGCTGGGTGCCCCGTACTCAGGGTGCTGGCTGCTCAGTACACAGGGTGCTCGGTGCTCAGTACTCAGGGTGCTGGGTGCTCAGTGATCGGGGTGCTGGGTGCTCATTACTCAGGGTGCTGGGTGCTCAGTACTCGGTGTGCTCAGTGCTTGTGGTGCTGGGTGCTCAGTACTCAGGGTGCTCAGTGCTTGGGGTGTTGGGTGCTCAGTACTCAGGGTGCTGGGTGCTCAATGCTCAGGGTGCTGGGTGCTCAGTACTCAGGGTGCTGGGTGCTCAGTACTCAGGGTGCTGGGTGCTCAGTGCTCGGGGTGCGGGGTGCTTAGTGCTCGGGGTGCTGGGTGCTCAGTGCTCGGGGTGCTGGGTGCTCAGTGCTCGGGGTTCTGGGTCATCAGTGCTCGGGGCGACGGGTGCTCAGTGCTCGGGGTGCTGGGTGCTCAGTACTCAGGGTGCTCAGTACTCAGGCTGCTGGGTGCTCAGTGCTCAGGGTGCTGGGTGCTCAGTGCTCGGGGTGCTGGGTGCTCAGTGCTCGGGGTGCTGGGTGCTCAGTGCTCGGGGTGCTGGGTGCTCAGTACTCAGGGTGCTGGGTGCTCAGTGCTCGGGGTGCTGGGTGCTCAGTACTCAGGGTGCTGGGTGCTCGGTGCTCAGTACGCTGGGTGCTCAGTACTCAGGGTGCTGGCTGCTCAGTACACAGGGTGCTCGGTGCTCAGTACTCAGGGTGCTGGGTGCTCAGTGCTCGGGGTGCTGGGTGCTCAGTACTCAGGGTGCTCATTGCTCAGGGTGATGGGTGCTCAGTACTCAGGGTGCTGGGTGCTCAGTACACACGGTGCTCAGTGCTCAGTACTCAGGGTGCTCAGTGCTCAGTACTCAGAGTGCTCAGTGCTCAGCGTGCTGGGTGCTCAGTGCTCGGGGTGCTGGGTGCTCAGTGCTCAGGGTGCTGGGTGCTCAGTACTCAGGGTGCTCAGTACTCAGGCTGCTGGGTGCTCAGTGCTCAGGGTGCTGGGTGCTCAGTGCTAAGTGTGCTGGGTGCTCAGTACTCAGGGTATTGGGTGCTCGGTGCTCAGTACACAGGGTGCTGAGTGCTCAGTGCTCGGGGTGTTGGGTGCTCAGTGCTCAGGGTGCTCTGTGCTCAGTACACAGCGTGCTGAGTGCTCAGTGCTCGGGGTGTTGGGTGCTCAGTGCTCGGGGTGCTGGGTGCTCAGTGCTCAGGGTGCTGGGTGCTCAGTACTCAGGGTGCTCAGTACTCAGGCTGCTGGGTGCTCAGTGCTCGGGGTGCTGGGTGCTCAGTGCTCGGGGTGCTGGGTGCTCAGTGCTAGGTGTGCTGGGTGCTCAGAACTCGGGTTGCTCGGTGCTCAGTACTCAGGGTGCTGGGTGCTCAGTGCTCAGGGTGCTGGGTGCTCAGTACTCAGGGTGCTGGGTGCTCGGTGCTCAGTAAGCTGGGTGCTCAGTACTCAGGGTGCTGGCTGCTCAGTACTCAGGGTGCTCGGTGCTCAGTACTCAGGGTGCTGGGTGCTCAGTGCTCGGGGTGCTGGGTGCTCATTACTCAGGGTGCTGGGTGCTCAGTACTCAAGGTGCTCAGTGCTTGGGGTGCTGGGTGCTCAGTACTCAGGGTGCTCAGTGCTTGGGGTATTGGGTGCTCAGTACTCAGGGTACTGTGTGCTCAGTGCTCAGGGTGCTGGGTGCTCAGTACTCAGGGTGCTGGGTCCTCAGTGCTCAGGGTGCTGGGTGCTCAGTGCTCAGGGTGCTGGGTGCTCAGTGCTCGGGGTGCTGGGTGCTCAGTGCTCGGGGTGCTGGGTGCTCAGTGCTCGGGGTGCTCGGTGCTCAGTGCTCGGGGTGCTGGGTGCTCAGTACTCGGGGTGCTCAGTGCTCAGTACTCAGGGTGCTGGGTGCTCAGTGCTCAGGGTGCTGGGTGCTCAGTGCTCGGGGTGCTGGCTGCTCGGTGCTCAGGTTGCTGGGTGCTCAGTACTCGGGGTGCTGGGTGCTCAGTACTCGGGGTGCTGGGTGCTCAGTACTCAGGGTGCTGGGTGCTCGGTGCTCAGGGTGCTGGGTCCTCAGTGCTCAGGGTGCTGGGTGCTCAGTGCTCAGGGTGCTCGGTGCTTAGTACTCAGGGTGCTCGTTGCTCAGGGTGCTGGGTGCTCAGTGCTCGGGCTGCTGGGTGCTCAGTGCTCGGGTTGCTGGGTGCTCAGTACTCGGGGTGCTCGGTGCTCAGTACTCAGGGTGCTGGGTTCTCAGTGCTCGGGGTGCTGGGTGCTCAGTACTCAGGGTGCTGGGTGCTCGGTGCTCAGTACGCTGGGTGCTCAGTACTCAGTGTGCTGGCTGCTCAGTACACAGGGTGCTCGGTGCTCAGTACTCAGGGTGCTGGGTGCTCAGTGCTCGGGGTGCTGTGTGCTCATTACTCAGGGTGCTGGGTGCTCAGTACTCCGTGTGCTCAGTGCTTGGGGTGCTGGTTTCTCAGTACTCAGGGTGCTCAGTGCTTGGGGTGTTGGGTGCTCAGTACTCAGGGTCCTGGGTGCTCAATGCTCAGGGTGCTGGGTGCTCAGTACTCAGGGTGCTGGGTGCTAAGTACTCAGGGTGCTGGGTGCTCAGTGCTCGGGGTGCTGGGTGCTTAGTGCTCGGGGTGCTGGGTGCTCAGTGCTCGGGGTGCTGGGTGCTCAGTACTCAGGGTGCTCGTTGCTCAGGGTGCTGGGTGCTCAGTGCTCGGGCTGCTGGGTGCTCAGTGCTCGGGTTGCTGGGTGCTCAGTACTCGGGGTGCTCGGTGCTCAGTACTCAGGGTGCTGGGTGCTCAGTGCTCGGGGTGCTGGGTGCTCAGTACTCAGGGTGCTGGGTGCTCGGTGCTCAGTAAGCTGGGTGCTCAGAACTCAGTGTGCTGGCTGCTCAGTACACAGGGTGCTCGGTGCTCAGTACTCAGGGTGCTGGGTGCTCAATGCTCAGGGTGCTGGGTGCTCAGTACTCAGGGTGCTGGGTGCTAAGTACTCAGGGTGCTGGGTGCTCAGTGCTCGGGGTGCTGGGTGCTTAGGGCTCGGGTTGCTGGGTGCTCAGTGCTCGGGGTGCTGGGTGCTCAGTGCTCGGGGTGCTGGGTGCTCAGTGCTCGGGGCGCTGGGTGCTCAGTGCTCGGGGCGCTGGGTGCTCAGTGCTCGGGGTGCTCGGAGCTCAGTACTCAGGGTGCTGGGTGCTCAGTGCTCGGGGTGCTCGGTGCTCAGTACTCAGGGTGCTGGGTGCTCAGTGCTCAGGGTGCTCGGTGCTCAGTACGTTGGGTGCTCACTACTCAGGGTGCTGGGTGCTCAGTGCTCAGGGTGCTGGGTGCTCAGTGCTCCGGGTGCTAGGTGCTTAGTGCTCGGGGTGCTGGGTGCTCAGTGCTCGGGGTGCTGGGTGCTCAGTGCTCGGGGTGCTCGGTGCTCAGTGCTCGGGGTGCTGGGTGCTCAGTACTCGGGGTGCTCAGTGCTCAGTACCCGGGGTGCTGGGTGCTCAGTGCTCAGGGTGCTGGGTGCTCAGTGCTCGGGGTGCTGGCTGCTCGGTGCTCAGGTTGCTGGGTGCTCAGTACTCGGGGTGCTGGGTGCTCAGTACTCGGGGTGCTGGGTGCTCATTGCTCGGGGTGCTCGGTGCTCAGTACTCAGGGTGCTGGGTGCTCAGTGCTCGGGGTGCTCAGTACTGAGGGTGCTGTGTGTTCAGTGCTCAGGGTGCTGGGTGCTCAGTGCTCAGGGTGCTGGGTCCTCAGTGCTCAGGGTGCTGGGTGCTCAGTGCTCAGGGTGCTCGGTGCTTAGTACTCAGGGTGCTCGTTGCTCGGGATGCTGGGTGCTCAGTGCTCAGGTTGCTGGGTGCTCAGTGCTCGGGGTGCTGGGTGCTCAGTACTCGGGGTGCTCGGTGCTCAGTTCTCAGGGTGCTGGGTGCTCAGTGCTCGGGGTGCTGGGTGCTCAGTACTCAGGTTGCTGGGTGCTCGGTGCTCAGTACGCTGGGTGCCCAGTACTCAGGGTGCTGGCTGCTCAGTACACAGGGTGCTCGGTGCTCAGTACTCAGGGTGCTGGGTGCTCAGTGATCGGGGTGCTGGGTGCTCATTACTCAGGGTGCTGGGTGCTCAGTACTCAGTGTGCTCAGTGCTTGTGGTGCTGGGTGTTCAGTACTCAGGGTGCTCGGTGCTCAGTACTCAGGGTGCTGGGTGCTCAGTACTCGGCGTGCTGGGTGCTCTGTACTCAGGGAGCTGGGTGCTCGGTGCTCAGGGTGCTGGGTGCTCAGTGCTCAGGGTGCTGGGTGCTCAGTGCTCAGGGTGCTGGGTGCTCAGTACTCAGGGTGCTGGGTGCTCAGTGCTTGGGGTGCTGGGTGCTCAGTGCTCAGGGTGCTGGGTGCTCAGTACTCAGGGTGCTGGGTGCTCAGTACTCGGGGTGCTGGGTGCTCAGTATTCAGGGTGCTGGGTGCTCAGTACTCATTGTGCTGGGTGCTCAGTACTCTGGTGCTGGGTGCTCAGTGCTCAGGTTGCTGGGTGATCAGTGCTCGGGGTGCTGGGTGCTCAGTGCTCAGTACTCAGGGTGCTGGGTGCTCAGTGCTCAGGGTGCTGTGTGCTCAGTGCTCAGGGTGCTGGGTGCTCAGTGCTCAGGGTGCTGGGTGCTCAGTGCTCAGGGTGCTGGGTGCTCAGTACTCAGGGTGCTGGGTGCTCAGTGCTCAGGGTGCTGGGTGCTCAGTACTCAGGGTGCTGGGTGCTCAGTGCTCGGGGTGCTGGGTGCTCAGTGCTCAGGGTGCTGGGTGCTCAGTACTCAGGGTGTTGTGTCCTCAGTACTCGGGGTGCTGGGTGCTCAGTACTCAGGGTGCTGGTTGCTTAGTACTCGGGTGCTGGGTGCTCAGTGCTCAGGGTGCTGGGTGCTCAGTGCTCGGGGTGCTGGGTGCTCAGTGCTCAGTACTCAGGGTGCTGGGTGCTCAGTACTCGGGGTGCTAGGTGCTCAGTGCTCAGTACTCAGGGTGCTGGGTGCTTAGTGCTCAGGGTGCTGGGTGCTCAGTGCTCGGGGTGCTGGGTGCTCAGTGCTCAGGGTGCTGGGTGCTCAGTGCTCGGGGTGCTCGGTTCTCAGTACTCAGGGTCCTGGGTGCTCAGTGCTCAGGGTGCTCGATGCTCAGTATGTTGGCTGCTCACTACTCAGGGTGCTGCGTGCTCAGTGCTCAGGGTGCTGGGTGCTCAGTGCTCAGGGTGCTGGGTGCTCAGTGCTCAGGGTGCTGGGTGCTCAGTACTCAGGGTGCTGGGTGCTCAGTGCTCGGGGTGCTGGGTGCTCAGTGCTCAGGGTGCTGGGTGCTCAGTACTCAGGGTGTTGGTTGCCCAGTACTCGGGGTGCTTTGTGCTCAGTACTCAGGGTGCTGGCTGCTCAGTACTCAGGGTGCTGGGTGCTCTGTACTCGGGTGCTGGGTGCTCAGTGCTCAGGGTGTAGGGTGCTCAGTGCTCGGGGTGCTGGGTGCTCAGTGCTTAGTACTCAGGGTGCTGTGTGCTTAGTACTCGGGGTGCTGGATGCTCAGTGCTCAGTACTCAGGGTGCTGGGTGCTCAGTGCTCAGGGTGCTGGGTGCTCAGTGCTCAGGGTGCTGGGTGCTCAGTGCTCAGGGTGCTGGGTACTCAGTGCTCAGGGTGCTGGGTGCTCAGTACTCAGGGTGCTGGGTGCTCAGTGCTCACGGTGCTGGGTGCTCAGTGCTCGGGGTGCTGGGTGCTCAGTGCTCGGGGTGCTGGGTGCTCAGTGCTCGGCGTGCTCGGTTCTCAGTACTCAGGGTGCTGGGTTCTCAGTGCTCGAGGTGCTCAGTACTCAGGGTGCTGTATGTTCAGTGTTCAGGGTGCTGGGTGCTCAGTACTCAGGGTGCTCGGTGCTTAGTACTCAGGGTGCTGGGTGCTCAGTACTCCTGGTGCTGGGTGCTCAGTGCTCGGGGTGCTCGGTGCTCAGTACTCAGTGCTCAGGGTGCTCAGTGCTCAGTGCTCAGGGTGCTGGGTGTTCAGTACTCAGGGTGCTGGGTGCTCAGTACTCAGGGGGCTGGGTGCTCAGTACTCTGGGTGCTCGGTGCTCAGTGCTCAGGGTGCTGGGTGCTCAGTACTCAGGGTGCTGGGTGCTCAGTGCTCAGGGTGCTGGGTACTCAGTGCTCAGGGTGCTCGGTGCTCAGTACTCGGGGTGCTGGGTGCTCATTCTCGGGGTGCTGGGTGCTCAGTGCTCAGGGTGCTGGGTGCTCAGTACTCAGGGTGCTGGGTGCTCAGTGCTCAGGGTGCTGGGTGCTCAGTACTCAGGGTGCTGGGTGCTCAGTGCTCAGGGTGCTGGGTGCTCAGTACTCAGGGTGCTGGGTGCTCAGTGCTCAGGGTGCTGGGTGCTCAGTACTCAGGGTGCTGGGAGCTCAGTGCTCAGGGTGATCGGTGCTCAGTACTCAGGGTGCTCAGTACTCAGGGTACTGGGTGCTCAGTGCTCGGGGTGCTGGGAGCTCAGTACTCAGGGTGCTGGGTACTCAGTGCTCGGGGTGCTGGGTGCTCAGTGCTCAGGGTGATCGGTGCTCAGTACTCAGGGTGCTGGGTGCTCAGTGCTCAGGGTGCTGGGTGTTCAGTCCACAGGGTGCTCAGTGCTCAGGGTGCTGGGTGCTCAGTGCTCGGGGTGCTGGGTGTTCAGTGCTCGGGGTGCTGGGTGCTCAGTGCTCAGGGTGCTGGGTGCTCAGTGCTCAGTGCTCAGGGTGCTGGTTGCTCAGTACTCAGGGTGCAGGGTGCTCAGTACTCAGGGTGCTGGGTGCTCAGTGCTCAGGGTGCTAGGTGCTCAGAACTCAGGGTGCTGGGTGATCAGTGCTCGGGGTGCTGGGTGCTCAGTGCTCTGGGTGCTGGGTGCTCAGTGCTCAGGGTGCTGGGTGCTCAGTACTCAGGGTGCTGGGTGCTCAGTGCTCAGGGTGCTCGGTGCCCAGTACTCAAGGTGCTGGGTGCTCAGTGCTCAGTGTGCTGGGTGCTCAGTGCTCAGGGTGCTCAGTGCTCAGGGTGCTGGGTGTTCAGTACTCAGGGTGCTGGGTGCTCAGTACTCAGGGTGCTGGGTGCTCAGTACTCAGGGTGCTGGGTGCTCAGTGCTCGGGGTGCTCGGTGCTCAGTACTCAGGGTGCTGGGTGCTCAGTACTCAGGGTGCTGGGTGCTCAGTGCTCAGGGTTCTGGGTGCTCAGTGCTCGGGGTGATCGGTGCTCAGTACTCAGGGTGCTGGGTGCTCAGTGCTCGGGGTGCTCGGAGCTCAGTACTCAGGGTGCTGGGTGCTCAGTGCTCGGGGTGATCGGTGCTCAGTACTCAGGGTGCTGGGTGCTCAGCGCTCGGGGTGCTCGGTGCTCAGTACGTTGGGTGCTCACTACTCAGGGTGCTGGGTGCTCAGTGCTCAGGGTGCTGGGTGCTCAGTGCTCAGGGTGCTGGGTGCTCAGTGCTCAGGGTGCTGGGTGCTCAGTACTCAGGGTGCTGGGTGCTCAGTGCTCGGGGTGCTGGGTGCTCAGTGCTCAGGGTGCTGGGTGCTCAGTACTCAGGGTGCTGGGTGCTCAGTACTCGGGGTGCTGGGTGCTCAGTACTCGGGGTGCTGGGTGCTCAGTACTCATGCTGCTGGGTGCTCTGTACTCGGGAGCTGGGTGCTCAGTGCTCAGGGTGCTGGGTGCTCAGTGCTCGGTGTGCTGGGTGCTCAGTGCTCAGTAATCAGGGTGCTGGGTGCTCAGTGCTCAGTACTCAGGGTGCTGGGTGCTCAGTGCTCAGGGTGCTGTGTGCTCAGTGCTCAGGGTGCTGGGTGCTCAGTGCTCAGGGTGCTGGGTGCTCAGTGCTCAGGGTGCTCGGTGCTTAGT
This sequence comes from Microtus oregoni, assembly GCF_018167655.1. Lineage (NCBI taxonomy): Eukaryota > Metazoa > Chordata > Mammalia > Rodentia > Cricetidae > Microtus > Microtus oregoni. The sequence goes on along the minus strand of NW_024543504.1, from coordinate 63,466 downwards.
ACTCAGGGTGCTCGTTGCTCGGGATGCTGGGTGCTCAGTGCTCAGGTTGCTGGGTGCTCAGTGCTCGGGGTGCTGGGTGCTCAGTACTCGGGGTGCTCGGTGCTCAGTTCTCAGGGTGCTGGGTGCTCAGTGCTCGGGGTGCTGGGTGCTCAGTACTCAGGGTGCTGGGTGCTCGGTGCTCAGTACGCTGGGTGCCCCGTACTCAGGGTGCTGGCTGCTCAGTACACAGGGTGCTCGGTGCTCAGTACTCAGGGTGCTGGGTGCTCAGTGATCGGGGTGCTGGGTGCTCATTACTCAGGGTGCTGGGTGCTCAGTACTCGGTGTGCTCAGTGCTTGTGGTGCTGGGTGCTCAGTACTCAGGGTGCTCAGTGCTTGGGGTGTTGGGTGCTCAGTACTCAGGGTGCTGGGTGCTCAATGCTCAGGGTGCTGGGTGCTCAGTACTCAGGGTGCTGGGTGCTCAGTACTCAGGGTGCTGGGTGCTCAGTGCTCGGGGTGCGGGGTGCTTAGTGCTCGGGGTGCTGGGTGCTCAGTGCTCGGGGTGCTGGGTGCTCAGTGCTCGGGGTTCTGGGTCATCAGTGCTCGGGGCGACGGGTGCTCAGTGCTCGGGGTGCTGGGTGCTCAGTACTCAGGGTGCTCAGTACTCAGGCTGCTGGGTGCTCAGTGCTCAGGGTGCTGGGTGCTCAGTGCTCGGGGTGCTGGGTGCTCAGTGCTCGGGGTGCTGGGTGCTCAGTGCTCGGGGTGCTGGGTGCTCAGTACTCAGGGTGCTGGGTGCTCAGTGCTCGGGGTGCTGGGTGCTCAGTACTCAGGGTGCTGGGTGCTCGGTGCTCAGTACGCTGGGTGCTCAGTACTCAGGGTGCTGGCTGCTCAGTACACAGGGTGCTGGGTGCTCAGTGCTCGGGGTGCTGGGTGCTCAGTGCTCGGGGTGCTGGGTGCTCAGTACTCAGGGTGCTCATTGCTCAGGGTGATGGGTGCTCAGTACTCAGGGTGCTGGGTGCTCAGTACACACGGTGCTCAGTGCTCAGTACTCAGGGTGCTCAGTGCTCAGTACTCAGAGTGCTCAGTGCTCAGCGTGCTGGGTGCTCAGTGCTCGGGGTGCTGGGTGCTCAGTGCTAAGGGTGCTGGGTGCTCAGTACTCAGGGTGTTGGGTGCTCGGTGCTCAGTACACAGGGTGCTGAGTGCTCAGTGCTCGGGGTGTTGGGTGCTCAGTGCTCAGGGTGCTGGGTGCTCAGTACACAGGGTGCTGAGTGCTCAGTGCTCGGGGTGTTGGGTGCTCAGTGCTCGGGGTGCTGGGTGCTCAGTGCTCAGGGTGCTGGGTGCTCAGTACTCAGGGTGCTCAGTACTCAGGCTGCTGGGTGCTCAGTGCTCGGGGTGCTGGGTGCTCAGTGCTCGGGGTGCTGGGTGCTCAGTGCTAGGTGTGCTGGGTGCTCAGTACTCGGGTTGCTCGGTGCTCAGTACTCAGGGTGCTGGGTGCTCAGTGCTCAGGGTGCTGGGTGCTCAGTACTCAGGGTGCTGGGTGCTCGGTGCTCAGTAAGCTGGGTGCTCAGTACTCAGGGTGCTGGCTGCTCAGTACTCAGGGTGCTCGGTGCTCAGTACTCAGGGTGCTGGGTGCTCAGTGCTCGGGGTGCTGGGTGCTCATTACTCAGGGTGCTGGGTGCTCAGTACTCAAGGTGCTCAGTGCTTGGGGTGCTGGGTGCTCAGTACTCAGGGTGCTCAGTGCTTGGGGTATTGGGTGCTCAGTACTCAGGGTGCTGTGTGCTCAGTGCTCAGGGTGCTGGGTGCTCAGTACTCAGGGTGCTGTGTCCTCAGTGCTCAGGGTGCTGGGTGCTCAGTGCTCAGGGTGCTGGGTGCTCAGTGCTCGGGGTGCTGGGTGCTCAGTGCTCGGGGTGCTGGGTGCTCAGTGCTCGGGGTGCTCGGTGCTCAGTGCTCGGGGTGCTGGGTGCTCAGTTCTCGGGGTGCTCAGTGCTCAGTACTCAGAGTGCTGGGTGCTCAGTGCTCAGGGGGCTGGGTGCTCAGTGCTCGGGGTGCTGGCTGCTCGGTGCTCAGGTTGCTGGGTGCTCAGAACTCGGGGTGCTGGGTGCTCAGTACTCGGGGTGCTGGGTGCTCAGTACTCAGGGTGCTGGGTGCTCGGTGCTCAGGGTGCTGGGTCCTCAGTGCTCAGGGTGCTGGGTGCTCAGTGCTCAGGGTGCTCGGTGCTTAGTACTCAGGGTGCTCGTTGCTCAGGGTGCTGGGTGCTCAGTGCTCGGGCTGCTGGGTGCTCAGTGCTCGGGTTGCTGGGTGCTCAGTACTCGGGGTGCTCGGTGCTCAGTACTCAGGGTGCTGGGTTCTCAGTGCTCGGGGTGCTGGGTGCTCAGTACTCAGGGTGCTGGGTGCTCGGTGCTCAGTACGCTGGGTGCTCAGTACTCAGTGTGCTGGCTGCTCAGTACACAGGGTGCTCGGTGCTCAGTACTCAGGGTGCTGGGTGCTCAGTGCTCGGGGTGCTGTGTGCTCATTACTCAGGGTGCTGGGTGCTCAGTACTCAGTGTGCTCAGTGCTTGGGGTGCTGGTTTCTCAGTACTCAGGGTGCTCAGTGCTTGGGGTGTTGGGTGCTCAGTACTCAGGGTGCTGGGTGCTCAATGCTCAGGGTGCTGGGTGCTCAGTACTCAGGGTGCTGGGTGCTAAGTACTCAGGGTGCTGGGTGCTCAGTGCTCGGGGTGCTGGGTGCTTAGTGCTCGGGGTGCTGGGTGCTCAGTGCTCGGGGTGCTGGGTGCTCAGTACTCGGGGTGCTGGGTGCTCAGTACTCAGGTTACTGGGTGCTCGGTGCTCAGGGTGCTGGGTCCTCAGTGCTCAGGGTGCTGGGTGCTCAGTGCTCAGGGTGCTCGGTGCTTAGTACTCAGGGTGCTCGTTGCTCAGGGTGCTGGGTGCTCAGTGCTCGGGCTGCTGGGTGCTCAGTGCTCGGGTTGCTGGGTGCTCAGTACTCGGGGTGCTCGGTGCTCAGTACTCAGGGTGCTGGGTGCTCAGTGCTCGGGGTGCTGGGTGCTCAGTACTCAGGGTGCTGGGTGCTCGGTGCTCAGTAAGCTGGGTGCTCAGAACTCAGTGTGCTGGCTGCTCAGTACACAGGGTGCTCGGTGCTCAGTACTCAGGGTGCTGGGTGCTCAGTGCTCGGGGTGCTGTGTGCTCATTACTCAGGGTGCTGGGTGCTCAGTACTCAGTGTGCTCAGTGCTTGGGGTGCTGGGTGCTCAGTACTCAGGGTGCTCAGTGCTTGGGGTGTTGGGTGCTCAGTACTCAGGGTGCTGGGTGCTCAATGCTCAGGGTGCTGGGTGCTCAGTACTCAGGGTGCTGGGTGCTAAGTACTCAGGGTGCTGGGTGCTCAGTGCTCGGGGTGCTGGGTGCTTAGGGCTCGGGTTGCTGGGTGCTCAGTGCTCGGGGAGCTGGGTGCTCAGTGCTCGGGGCGCTGGGTGCTCAGTGCTCGGGGCTCTGGGTGCTCAGTGCTCGGGGCGCTGGGTGCTCAGCGCTCGGGGTGCTCGGAGCTCAGTACTCAGGGTGCTGGGTGCTCAGTGCTCGGGGTGCTCGGTGCTCAGTACTCAGGGTGCTGGGTGCTCAGTGCTCAGGGTGCTCGGTGCTCAGTACGTTGGGTGCTCACTACTCAGGGTGCTGGGTGCTCAGTGCTCAGGGTGCTGTGTGCTCAGTGCTCCGGGTGCTAGGTGCTTAGTGCTCGGGGTGCTGGGTGCTCAGTGCTCGGGGTGCTGGGTGCTCAGTGCTCGGGGTGCTCGGTGCTCAGTGCTCGGGGTGCTGGGTGCTCAGTACTCGGGGTGCTCAGTGCTCAGTACCCGGGGTGCTGGGTGCTCAGTGCTCAGGGTGCTGGGTGCTCAGTGCTCGGGGTGCTGGCTGCTCGGTGCTCAGGTTGCTGGGTGCTCAGTACTCGGGGTGCTGGGTGCTCAGTACTCGGGGTGCTGGGTGCTCATTGCTCGGGGTGCTCGGTGCTCAGTACTCAGGGTGCTGGGTGCTCAGTGCTCGGGGTGCTCAGTACTCAGGGTGCTGCGTGTTCAGTGCTCAGGGTGCTGGGTGCTCAGTGCTCAGGGTGCTGTGTGCTCAGTGCTCGGGGTGCTGGGTGCTCAGTACTCGGGGTGCTGGGTGCTCTGTACTCAGGGAGCTGGGTGCTCGGTGCTCAGGGTGCTGGGTCCTCAGTGCTCAGGGTGCTGGGTGCTCAGTGCTCAGGGTGCTCGGTGCTTAGTACTCAGGGTGCTCGTTGCTCGGGATGCTGGGTGCTCAGTGCTCAGGTTGCTGGGTGCTCAGTGCTCGGGGTGCTGGGTGCTCAGTACTCGGGGTGCTCGGTGCTCAGTTCTCAGGGTGCTGGGTGCTCAGTGCTCAGGGTGCTGGGTGCTCAGTACTCAGGTTGCTGGGTGCTCGGTGCTCAGTACGCTGGGTGCCCAGTACTCAGGGTGCTGGCTGCTCAGTACACAGGGTGCTCGGTGCTCAGTACTCAGGGTGCTGGGTGCTCAGTGATCGGGGTGCTGGGTGCTCATTACTCAGGGTGCTGGGTGCTCAGTACTCAGTGTGCTCAGTGCTTGTGGTGCTGGGTGTTCAGTACTCAGGGTGCTCGGTGCTCAGTACTCAGGGTGCTGGGTGCTCAGTGCTTGGGGTGCTGGTTTCTCAGTACTCAGGGTGCTCAGTGCTTGGGGTGTTGGGTGCTCAGTACTCAGGGTGCTGGGTGCTCAATGCTCAGGGTGCTGGGTGCTCAGTACTCAGGGTGCTGGGTGCTAAGTACTCAGGGTGCTGGGTGCTCAGTGCTCAGGGTGCTCGGTGCCCAGTACTCAAGGTGCTGGGTGCTCAGTGCTCAGTGTGCTGGGTGCTCAGTGCTCAGGGTGCTCAGTGCTCAGGGTGCTGGGTGTTCAGTACTCAGGGTGCTGGGTGCTCAGTACTCAGGGTGCTGGGTGCTCAGTACTCAGGGTGCTGGGTGCTCAGTGCTCGGGGTGCTCGGTGCTCAGTACTCAGGGTGCTGGGTGCTCAGTACTCAGGGTGCTGGGTGCTCAGTGCTCAGGGTTCTGGGTGCTCAGTGCTCGGGGTGATCGGTGCTCAGTACTCAGGGTGCTGGGTGCTCAGTGCTCGGGGTGCTCGGAGCTCAGTACTCAGGGTGCTGGGTGCTCAGTGCTCGGGGTGATCGGTGCTCAGTACTCAGGGTGCTGGGTGCTCAGCGCTCGGGGTGCTCGGTGCTCAGTACGTTGGGTGCTCACTACTCAGGGTGCTGGGTGCTCAGTGCTCAGGGTGCTGGGTGCTCAGTGCTCAGGGTGCTGGGTGCTCAGTACTCAGGGTGCTGGGTGCTCAGTGCTCGGGGTGCTGGGTGCTCAGTGCTCAGGGTGCTGGGTGCTCAGTACTCAGGGTGCTGGGTGCTCAGTACTCGGGGTGCTGGGTGCTCAGTACTCGGGGTGCTGGGTGCTCAGTACTCATGCTGCTGGGTGCTCTGTACTCGGGAGCTGGGTGCTCAGTGCTCAGGGTGCTGGGTGCTCAGTGCTCGGTGTGCTGGGTGCTCAGTGCTCAGTAATCAGGGTGCTGGGTGCTCAGTGCTCAGTACTCAGGGTGCTGGGTGCTCAGTGCTCAGGGTGCTGTGTGCTCAGTGCTCAGGGTGCTGGGTGCTCAGTGCTCAGGGTGCTGGGTGCTCAGTGCTCAGGGTGCTCGGTGCTTAGTACTCAGGGTGCTCGTTGCTCGGGATGCTGGGTGCTCAGTGCTCAGGTTGCTGGGTGCTCAGTGCTCGGGGTGCTGGGTGCTCAGTACTCGGGGTGCTCGGTGCTCAGTTCTCAGGGTGCTGGGTGCTCAGTGCTCGGGGTGCTGGGTGCTCAGTACTCAGGGTGCTGGGTGCTCGGTGCTCAGTACGCTGGGTGCCCCGTACTCAGGGTGCTGGCTGCTCAGTACACAGGGTGCTCGGTGCTCAGTACTCAGGGTGCTGGGTGCTCAGTGATCGGGGTGCTGGGTGCTCATTACTCAGGGTGCTGGGTGCTCAGTACTCGGTGTGCTCAGTGCTTGTGGTGCTGGGTGCTCAGTACTCAGGGTGCTCAGTGCTTGGGGTGTTGGGTGCTCAGTACTCAGGGTGCTGGGTGCTCAATGCTCAGGGTGCTGGGTGCTCAGTACTCAGGGTGCTGGGTGCTCAGTACTCAGGGTGCTGGGTGCTCAGTGCTCGGGGTGCGGGGTGCTTAGTGCTCGGGGTGCTGGGTGCTCAGTGCTCGGGGTGCTGGGTGCTCAGTGCTCGGGGTTCTGGGTCATCAGTGCTCGGGGCGACGGGTGCTCAGTGCTCGGGGTGCTGGGTGCTCAGTACTCAGGGTGCTCAGTACTCAGGCTGCTGGGTGCTCAGTGCTCAGGGTGCTGGGTGCTCAGTGCTCGGGGTGCTGGGTGCTCAGTGCTCGGGGTGCTGGGTGCTCAGTGCTCGGGGTGCTGGGTGCTCAGTACTCAGGGTGCTGGGTGCTCAGTGCTCGGGGTGCTGGGTGCTCAGTACTCAGGGTGCTGGGTGCTCGGTGCTCAGTACGCTGGGTGCTCAGTACTCAGGGTGCTGGCCGCTCAGTACACAGGGTGCTGGGTGCTCAGTGCTCGGGGTGCTGGGTGCTCAGTGCTCGGGGTGCTGGGTGCTCAGTACTCAGGGTGCTCATTGCTCAGGGTGATGGGTGCTCAGTACTCAGGGTGCTGGGTGCTCAGTACACACGGTGCTCAGTGCTCAGTACTCAGGGTGCTCAGTGCTCAGTACTCAGAGTGCTCAGTGCTCAGCGTGCTGGGTGCTCAGTGCTCGGGGTGCTGGGTGCTCAGTGCTCAGGGTGCTGGGTGCTCAGTACTCAGGGTGCTCAGTACTCAGGCTGCTGGGTGATCAGTGCTCAGGGTGCTGGGTGCTCAGTGCTAAGGGTGCTGGGTGCTCAGTACTCAGGGTGTTGGGTGCTCGGTGCTCAGTACACAGGGTGCTGAGTGCTCAGTGCTCGGGGTGTTGGGTGCTCAGTGCTCAGGGTGCTGGGTGCTCAGTACAAAGGGTGCTGAGTGCTCAGTGCTCGGGGTGTTGGGTGCTCAGTGCTCGGGGTGCTGGGTGCTCAGTGCTCAGGGTGCTGGGTGCTCAGTACTCAGGGTGCTCAGTACTCAGGCTGCTGGGTGCTCAGTGCTCGGGGTGCTGGGTGCTCAGTGCTCGGGGTGCTGGGTGCTCAGTGCTAGGTGTGCTGGGTGCTCAGTACTCGGGTTGCTCGGTGCTCAGTACTCAGGGTGCTGGGTGCTCAGTGCTCAGGGTGCTGGGTGCTCAGTACTCAGGGTGCTGGGTGCTCGGTGCTCAGTAAGCTGGGTGCTCAGTACTCAGGGTGCTGGCTGCTCAGTACTCAGGGTGCTCGGTGCTCAGTACTCAGGGTGCTGGGTGCTCAGTGCTCGGGGTGCTGGGTGCTCATTACTCAGGGTGCTGGGTGCTCAGTACTCAAGGTGCTCAGTGCTTGGGGTGCTGGGTGCTCAGTACTCAAGGTGCTCAGTGCTCGGGGTGCTGGGTGCTCAGTACTCGGGGTGCTCAGTGCTCAGTACTCAGAGTGCTGGGTGCTCAGTGCTCAGGGTGCTGGGTGCTCAGTGCTCGGGGTGCTGGCTGCTCGGTGCTCAGGTTGCTGGGTGCTCAGAACTCAGGGTGCTGGGTGCTCAGAACTCGGGGTGCTCGGTGCTCAGTGCTCGGGGTGCTGGGTGCTCAGTACTCAGGGTGCGGTGTGCTCAGTGCTCAGGGTGCTGGGTGCTCAGTACTCAGGGTGCTGGGTCCTCAGTGCTCAGGGTGCTGGGTGCTCAGTGCTCAGGGTGCTGGGTGCTCAGTGCTCGGGGTGCTGGGTGCTCAGTGCTCGGGGTGCTCGGTGCTCAGTGCTCGGGGTGCTGGGTGCTCAGTACTCGGGGTGCTCAGTGCTCAGTACTCAGAGTGCTGGGTGCTCAGTGCTCAGGGTGCTGGGTGCTCAGTGCTCGGGGTGCTGGCTGCTCGGTGCTCAGGTTGCTGGGTGCTCAGAACTCGGGGTGCTGGGTGCTCAGTACTCGGGGTGCTGGGTGCTCAGTACTCAGGGTGCTGAGTGCTCGGTGCTCAGGGTGCTGGGTCCTCAGTGCTCAGGGTGCTGGGTGCTCAGTGCTCAGGGTGCTCGGTGCTTAGTACTCAGGGTGCTCGTTGCTCAGGGTGCTGGGTGCTCAGTGCTCGGGCTGCTGGGTGCTCAGTGCTCGGGTTGCTGGGTGCTCAGTACTCGGGGTGCTCGGTGCTCAGTACTCAGGGTGCTGGGTTCTCAGTGCTCGGGGTGCTGGGTGCTCAGTACTCAGGGTGCTGGGTGCTCGGTGCTCAGTACGCTGGGTGCTCAGTACTCAGTGTGCTGGCTGCTCAGTACACAGGGTGCTCGGTGCTCAGTACTCAGGGTGCTGGGTGCTCAGTGCTCGGGGTGCTGTGTGCTCATTACTCAGGGTGCTGGGTGCTCAGTACTCAGTGTGCTCAGTGCTTGGGGTGCTGGTTTCTCAGTACTCAGGGTGCTCAGTGCTTGGGGTGTTGGGTGCTCAGTACTCAGGGTGCTGGGTGCTCAATGCTCCGGGTGCTGGGTGCTCAGTACTCAGGGTGCTGGGTGCTAAGTACTCAGGGTGCTGGGTGCTCAGTGCTCGGGGTGCTGGGTGCTTAGTGCTCGGGGTGCTGGGTGCTCAGTGCTCGGGGTGCTGGGTGCTCAGTACTCGGGGTGCTGGGTGCTCAGTACTCAGGGTACTGGGTGCTCGGTGCTCAGGGTGCTGGGTCCTCAGTGCTCAGGGTGCTGGGTGCTCAGTGCTCAGGGTGCTCGGTGCTTAGTACTCAGGGTGCTCGTTGCTCAGGGTGCTGGGTGCTCAGTGCTCGGGCTGCTGGGTGCTCAGTGCTCGGGTTGCTGGGTGCTCAGTACTCGGGGTGCTCGGTGCTCAGTACTCAGGGTGCTGGGTGCTCAGTGCTCGGGGTGCTGGGTGCTCAGTACTCAGGGTGCTGGGTGCTCGGTGCTCAGTAAGCTGGGTGCTCAGAACTCAGTGTGCTGGCTGCTCAGTACACAGGGTGCTCGGTGCTCAGTACTCAGGGTGCTGGGTGCTCAGTGCTCGGGGTGCTCGGTGCTCAGTACTCAGGGTGCTGGGTGCTCAGTGCTCAGGGTGCTCGGTGCTCAGTACGTTGGGTGCTCACTACTCAGGGTGCTGGGTGCTCAGTGCTCAGGGTGCTGGGTGCTCAGTGCTCCGGGTGCTATGTGCTTAGTGCTCGGGGTGCTGGGTTCTCAGTGCTCGGGGTGCTGGGTGCTCAGTGCTCGGGGTGCTCGGTGCTCAGTGCTCGGGGTGCTGGGTGCTCAGTACTCGGGGTGCTCAGTGCTCAGTACCCGGGGTGCTGGGTGCTCAGTGCTCAGGGTGCTGGGTGCTCAGTGCTCGGGGTGCTGGCTGCTCGGTGCTCAGGTTGCTGGGTGCTCAGTACTCAGGGTGCTGGGTGCTCAGTACTCGGGGTGCTGGGTGCTCATTGCTCGGGGTGCTCGGTGCTCAGTACTCAGGGTGCTGGGTGCTCAGTGCTCGGGGTGCTCAGTACTCAGGGTGCTGTGTGTTCAGTGCTCAGGGTGCTGGGTGCTCAGTGCTCAGGGTGCTGTGTGCTCAGTGCTCGGGGTGCTGGGTGCTCAGTACTCGGGGTGCTGGGTGCTCTGTACTCAGGGAGCTGGGTGCTCGGTGCTCAGGGTGCTGGGTCCTCAGTGCTCAGGGTGCTGGGTGCTCAGTGCTCAGGGTGCTCGGTGCTTAGTACTCAGGGTGCTCGTTGCTCGGGATGCTGGGTGCTCAGTGCTCAGGTTGCTGGGTGCTCAGTGCTCGGGGTGCTGGGTGCTCAGTACTCGGGGTGCTCGGTGCTCAGTTCTCAGGGTGCTGGGTGCTCAGTGCTCGGGGTGCTGTGTGCTCATTACTCAGGGTGCTGGATGCTCAGTACTCAGTGTGCTCAGTGCTTGGGGTGCTGGGTGCTCAGTACTCAGGGTGCTCAGTGCTTGGGGTGTTGGGTGCTCAGTACTCAGGCTGCTGGGTGCTCAATGCTCAGGGTGCTGGGTGCTCAGTACTCAGGGTGCTGGGTGCTAAGTACTCAGGGTGCTGGGTGCTCAGTGCTCGGGGTGCTGGGTGCTTAGGGCTCGGGTTGCTGGGTGCTCAGTGCTCGGGGTGCTGGGTGCTCAGTGCTCGGGGCGCTGGGTGCTCAGTGCTCGGGGCGCTGGGCGCTCAGTGCTCGGGGCGCTGGGTGCTCAGTGCTCGGGGTGCTCGGAGCTCAGTACTCAGGGTGCTGGGTGCTCAGTGCTCGGGGTGCTCGGTGCTCAGTACTCAGGGTGCTGGGTGCTCAGTGCTCAGGGTGCTCGGTGCTCAGTACGTTGGGTGCTCACTACTCAGGGTGCTGGGTGCTCAGTGCTCAGGGTGCTGGGTGCTCAGTGCTCCGGGTGCTAGGTGCTTAGTGCTCGGGGTGCTGGGTGCTCAGTGCTCGGGGTGCTGGGTGCTCAGTACTCGGGGTGCTGGGTGCTCATTGCTCGGGGTGCTCGGTGCTCAGTACTCAGGGTGCTGGGTGCTCAGTGCTCGGGGTGCTCAGTACTCAGGGTGCTGTGTGTTCAGTGCTCAGGGTGCTGGGTGCTCAGTGCTCAGGGTGCTGTGTGCTCATTGCTCGGGGTGCTGGGTGCTCAGTACTCGGGGTGCTGGGTGCTCTGTACTCAGGGAGCTGGGTGCTCGGTGCTCAGGGTGCTGGGTCCTCAGTGCTCAGGGTGCTGGGTGCTCAGTGCTCAGGGTGCTCGGTGCTTAGTACTCAGGGTGCTCGTTGCTCGGGATGCTGGGTGCTCAGTGCTCAGGTTGCTGGGTGCTCAGTGCTCGGGGTGCTGGGTGCTCAGTACTCGGGGTGCTCGGTGCTCAGTTCTCAGGTTGCTGGGTGCTCAGTGCTCAGGGTGCTGGGTGCTCAGTACTCAGGTTGCTGGGTGCTCGGTGCTCAGTACGCTGGGTGCCCAGTACTCAGGGTGCTGGCTGCTCAGTACACAGGGTGCTCGGTGCTCAGTACTCAGGGTGCTGGGTGCTCAGTGATCGGGGTGCTGGGTGCTCATTACTCAGGGTGCTGGGTGCTCAGTACTCAGTGTGCTCAGTGCTTGTGGTGCTGGGTGTTCAGTACTCAGGGTGCTCGGTGCTCAGTACTCAGGGTGCTGGGTGCTCAGTGCTCGGGGTGCTGCGTGCTCAGTGCTCAGTACTCAGGGTCCTGGGTGCTCAGTACTCAGGGTGCTGTGTGCTCAGTGCTCAGGGTGCTGGGTGCTCAGTGCTCAGGGTGCTGGGTGCTCAGTGCTCAGGGTGCTGGGTGCTCAGTACTCAGGGTGCTGGGTGCTCAGTGCTCGGGGTGCTGGGTGCTCAGTGCTCAGGGTGCTGGGTGCTCAGTACTCAGGGTGTTGTGTCCTCAGTACTCGGGGTGCTGGGTGCTCAGTACTCAGGGTGCTGGTTGCTTAGTACTCGGGTGCTGGGTGCTCAGTGCTCAGGGTGCTGGGTGCTCAGTGCTCGGGGTGCTGGGTGCTCAGTGCTCAGTACTCAGGGTGCTGGGTGCTCAGTACTCGGGGTGCTAGGTGCTCAGTGCTCAGTACTCAGGGTGCTGGGTGCTTAGTGCTCAGGGTGCTGGGTGCTCAGTGCTCGGGGTGCTGGGTGCTCAGTGCTCGGGGTGCTGGGTGCTCAGTGCTCGGGGTGCTCGGTTCTCAGTACTCAGGGTGCTGGGTGCTCAGTGCTCAGGGTGCTCGATGCTCAGTATGTTGGGTGCTCACTACTCAGGGTGCTGCGTGCTCAGTGCTCAGGGTGCTGGGTGCTCAGTGCTCAGGGTGCTGGGTACTCAGTGCTCAGGGTGCTGGGTGCTCAGTACTCAGGGTGCTGGGTGCTCAGTGCTCGGGGTGCTGGGTGCTCAGTGCTCAGGGTGCTGGGTGCTCAGTACTCAGGGTGTTGGTTGCCCAGTACTCGGGGTGCTTTGTGCTCAGTACTCAGGTTGCTGGCTGCTCAGTACTCAGGGTGCTGGGTGCTCTGTACTCGGGTGCTGGGTGCTCAGTGCTCAGGGTGCAGGGTGCTCAGTGCTCGGGGTGCTGGGTGCTCAGTGCTTAGTACTCAGGGTGCTGGGTGCTTAGTACTCGGGGTGCTGGATGCTCAGTGCTCAGTACTCAGGGTGCTGGGTGCTCAGTGCTCAGGGTGCTGGGTGCTCAGTGCTCAGGGTGATGGGTGCTCAGTGCTCAGGGTGCTGGGTACTCAGTGCTCAGGGTGCTGGGTGCTCAGTACTCAGGGTGCTGGGTGCTCAGTGCTCACGGTGCTGGGTGCTCAGTGCTCGGGGTGCTGGGTGCTCAGTGCTCGGGGTGCTGGGTGCTCAGTGCTCGGGGTGCTCGGTGCTCAGTACTCAGGGTGCTGGGTGCTCAGTGCTCGAGGTGCTCAGTACTCAGGGTGCTGTATGTTCAGTGTTCAGGGTGCTGGGTGCTCAGTACTCAGGGTGCTCGGTGCTTAGTACTCAGGGTGCTGGGTGCTCAGTACTCCTGGTGCTGGGTGCTCAGTGCTCGGGGTGCTCGGTGCTCAGTACTCAGTGCTCAGGGTGCTCAGTGCTCAGTGCTCAGGGTGCTGGGTGTTCAGTACTCAGGGTGCTGGGTGCTCAGTACTCAGGGTGCTGGGTGCTCAGTACTCGGGGTGCTCGGTGCTCATTGCTCAGGCTGCTGGGTGCTCAGTACTCAGGGTGCTGGGTGCTCAGTGCTCAGGGTGCTGGGTGCTCAGTCCTCAGGGTGCTCAGGGCTCAGGGTGCTGGGTGCTCAGTACTCAGGGTGCTGAGTGCTCAGTACTCAGGGTGCTGGGTGCACAATACTCAGTGCTCGGGGTCCTTGGTGCTGAGTGCTCAGTGTACTGGGTGCTCAGTACTCGGGGTGCTGGGTGCTCTGTACTCAGGGAGCTGGGTGCTCGGTGCTCAGGGTGCTGGGTCCTCAGTGCTCAGGGTGCTGGGTGCTCAGTGCTCAGGGTGCTCGGTGCTTAGTACTCAGGGTGCTCGTTGCTCGGGATGCTGGGTGCTCAGTGCTCAGGTTGCTGGGTGCTCAGTGCTCGGGGTGCTGGGTGCTCAGTACTCGGGGTGCTCGGTGCTCAGTTCTCAGGTTGCTGGGTGCTCAGTGCTCAGGGTGCTGGGTGCTCAGTACTCAGGTTGCTGGGTGCTCGGTGCTCAGTACGCTGGGTGCCCAGTACTCAGGGTGCTGGCTGCTCAGTACACAGGGTGCTCGGTGCTCAGTACTCAGGGTGCTGGGTGCTCAGTGATCGGGGTGCTGGGTGCTCATTACTCAGGGTGCTGGGTGCTCAGTACTCAGTGTGCTCAGTGCTTGTGGTGCTGGGTGTTCAGTACTCAGGGTGCTTGGTGCTCAGTACTCAGGGTGCTGGGTGCTCAGTGCTCGGGGTGCTGCGTGCTCAGTGCTCAGTACTCAGGGTCCTGGGTGCTCAGTACTCAGGGTGCTGTGTGCTCAGTGCTCAGGGTGCTGGGTGCTCAGTGCTCAGGGTGCTGGGTGCTCAGTACTCAGGGTGTTGTGTCCTCAGTACTCGGGGTGCTGGGTGCTCAGTACTCAGGGTGCTGGTTGCTTAGTACTCGGGTGCTGGGTGCTCAGTGCTCAGGGTGCTGGGTGCTCAGTGCTCGGGGTGCTGGGTGCTCAGTGCTCAGTACTCAGGGTGCTGGGTGCTCAGTACTCGGGGTGCTAGGTGCTCAGTGCTCAGTACTCAGGGTGCTGGGTGCTTAGTGCTCAGGGTGCTGGGTGCTCAGTGCTCGGGGTGCTGGTTGCTCAGTGCTCGGGGTGCTGGGTGCTCAGTGCTCGGGGTGCTCGGTTCTCAGTACTCAGGGTGCTGGGTGCTCAGTGCTCAGGGTGCTCGATGCTCAGTATGTTGGGTGCTCACTACTCAGGGTGCTGCGTGCTCAGTGCTCAGGGTGCTGGGTGCTCAGTGCTCAGGGTGCTGGGTGCTCAGTGCTCAGGGTGCTGGGTGCTCAGTACTCAGGGTGCTGGGTGCTCAGTGCTCGGGGTGCTGGGTGCTCAGTGCTCAGGGTGCTGGGTGCTCAGTACTCAGGGTGTTGGTTGCCCAGTACTCGGGGTGCTTTGTGCTCAGTACTCAGGTTGCTGGCTGCTCAGTACTCAGGGTGCTGGGTGCTCTGTACTCGGGTGCTGGGTGCTCAGTGCTCAGGGTGCAGGGTGCTCAGTGCTCGGGGTGCTGGGTGCTCAGTGCTTAGTACTCAGGGTGCTGGGTGCTTAGTACTCGGGGTGCTGGATGCTCAGTGCTCAGTACTCAGGGTGCTGGGTGCTCAGTGCTCAGGGTGCTGGGTGCTCAGTGCTCAGGGTGCTGGGTGCTCAGTGCTCAGGGTGCTGGGTACTCAGTGCTCAGGGTGCTGGGTGCTCAGTACTCAGGGTGCTGGGTGCTCAGTGCTCACGGTGCTGGGTGCTCAGTGCTCGGGGTGCTGGGTGCTCAGTGCTCGGGGTGCTGGGTGCTCAGTGCTCGGGGTGCTGGGTGCTCAGTGCTCGGGGTGCTGGGTGCTCAGTGCTCGGGGTGCTCGGTTCTCAGTACTCAGGGTGCTGGGTGCTCAGTGCTCAGGGTGCTCGATGCTCAGTATGTTGGGTGCTCACTACTCAGGGTGCTGCGTGCTCAGTGCTCAGGGTGCTGGGTGCTCAGTGCTCAGGGTGCTGGGTACTCAGTGCTCAGGGTGCTGGGTGCTCAGTACTCAGGGTGCTGGGTGCTCAGTGCTCGGGGTGCTGGGTGCTCAGTGCTCAGGGTGCTGGGTGCTCAGTACTCAGGGTGTTGGTTGCCCAGTACTCGGGGTGCTTTGTGCTCAGTACTCAGGTTGCTGGCTGCTCAGTACTCAGGGTGCTGGGTGCTCTGTACTCGGGTGCTGGGTGCTCAGTGCTCAGGGTGCAGGGTGCTCAGTGCTCGGGGTGCTGGGTGCTCAGTGCTTAGTACTCAGGGTGCTGGGTGCTTAGTACTCGGGGTGCTGGATGCTCAGTGCTCAGTACTCAGGGTGCTGTATGTTCAGTGTTCAGGGTGCTGGGTGCTCAGTACTCAGGGTGCTCGGTGCTTAGTACTCAGGGTGCTGGGTGCTCAGTACTCCTGGTGCTGGGTGCTCAGTGCTCGGGGTGCTCGGTGCTCAGTACTCAGTGCTCAGGGTGCTCAGTGCTCAGTGCTCAGGGTGCTGGGTGTTCAGTACTCAGGGTGCTGGGTGCTCAGTACTCAGGGTGCTGGGTGCTCAGTACTCGGGGTGCTCGGTGCTCATTGCTCAGGCTACTGGGTGCTCAGTACTCAGGGTGCTGGGTGCTCAGTGCTCAGGGTGCTGGGTGCTCAGTCCTCAGGGTGCTCAGGGCTCAGGGTGCTGGGTGCTCAGTGCTCGGGGTGCTCGGTGCTCAGTACTCAGGGTGCTGAGTGCTCAGTACTCAGGGTGCTGGGTGCTCAGTACTCATGGTGCTGGGTGCTCAGTGCTCGGGGTGCTGGGTGCTCAGTACTCAGTGTGCTGCGTGCTCAGTACTCAGGGTGCTGGGTGCACAATACTCAGTGCTCGGGGTCCTTGGTGCTGAGTGCTCAGGGTACTGGGTGCTCAGTGCTCTGGGTGCTGGGTGCTCAGTACTCAGGGTGCTGGGTGCTCAGTACTCAGGGTGCTGGGTGCTCAGTGCTCAGGGTGCTGGTTGCTCAGTACTCAGGGTGCTGTGTGCTCAGTACTCAGGGTGCTCGGATGCTCAGTACTCAGGGTGCTGGGTGCTCAGTGCTCAGGGTGCTGGGTACTCAGTACTCAGGGTGCTGGGTGCTCAGTACTCAGGGTGCTGGGTGCTCAGTGCTCAGGGTGCTGGGTGCTCAGTGCTCAGGGTGCTGGGTGCTCAGTACTAAGGGTGCTGGGTGCTCAGTGCTCAGGGTGATCGGTGCTCAGTACTCAGGGTGCTCAGTACTCAGGATGCTGGGTGCTCAGTGCTCAGGGTGCTGGGTGCTCAGTACTCAGGGTGCTGGGTGCTCAGTGCTCGGGGTGCTGGGTGCTCAGTGCTCAGGGTGATCGGTGCTCAGTACTCAGGGTGCTGGGTGCTCAGTGCTCAGGGTGCTGGGTGCTCAGGCCTCAGGGTGCTCAGTGCTCAGGGTGCTGGGTGCTCAGTGCTCGGGGTGCTCGGTGCTCAGTACTCAGGGTGCTGAGTGCTCGGTACTCAGGGTGCTGGGTGCTCAGTACTCATGGTGCTGGGTGCTCAGTACTCAGGGGACTGGGTGTTCAGTGCTCAGGGTGCTGGGTGCTCAGTGCTCAGGGCGCTGGGTGCTCAGTGCTCGGGGTGCTGGGTGCTCAGTGCTCGGGGTGCTGGGAGGTCAGTGCTCAGTGCTCAAGGTGCTGGGTGCTCAGTGCTCAGTGCTCAGGGTGCTGGGTGCTCAGTACTCAGGGTGCTGGGTGCTCAGTACTCAGGGTGCTGGGTGCTCAGTTCTCGGGGTGCTGGGTGCTTAGTGCTCAGGGTGCTGGGTGCTCAGTGCTCAGGGTGCTGGGTGCTCAGTACTCAGGGTGCTGGGTGCTCAGTGCTCAGGGTGCTGGGTGCTCAGTACTCAGGGTGCTGGGTGCTCAGTGCTCAGGGTGCCGGGTGCTCAGTCCTCGGGGTGCTCCGTGCTCAGTGATCACCGTGCTGGGTGCTCAGTACTCAGGGTGCTCGGTGTTCAGTACTCAGGGTTCTCAGTGCTCAGTACTCAGGGTGCTGGGTGCTCAGTGCTCAGGGTGCTGGGTGCTCAGTACTCAGGGTGCTCAGTGCTCAGTACTCGGGGTGCTTGTTGCTCAGCACTCAGGTTGCTCAGTGCTCAGTGCTCGGGGTGCTGGGTGCTCAGTACTCAGGGTGCTCGGTGCTCAGTACTAAGGGTGCTCAGTGCTCAGTACTCAGGTTGCTCAGTGCTCAGTGCTTGGGTTGCTGGGTGCTCAGTACTCAGGGTGCTGGGTGCTCAGTACTCAGGGTGCTGGGTGCTCAGTGCTCAGTACTCAGCGTGCTGGGTGCTCAGTGCTCAGGGTGCTGGGTCCTCAGTGCTCAGGGTGCTGGGTGCTCAGTACTCAGGGTGCTGGGTGCTCAGTGCTCGGGGTGCTGGGTCCTCAGTGCTCAGGGTGCTCAGTGCTCAGTGGTCGGGGTGCTGGGTGCTCAGTGCTCGGGGTGCTGGGTGCTCAGTGCTCAGGGTGCTGGTTGCTCAGTACTCAGTGTGCTCAGTGCTCAGGGTGCTGGGTGCTCAGAACTCAGGGTGCTGGGTGCGCAGTACTCAGGGTGCTGGGTGTTCAGAACTCAGGGTGCTTGATGCTCAGTACTCAGGGTGCTGGGTGCTCATTCTCGGGGTACTGTGTGCTCAGTACTCAGGTTGCTCAGTACTCTGGGTGCTCGGGCCTCAGTGCTCAGGGTGCTGGGTGCTCAGTACTCAGGGTGCTGGGTGCTCAGTGCTCGGGGTGCTGGGTCCTCAGCGCTCAGGGTGCTCAGTGCTCAGTGCTTGGGGTGCTGGGTGCTCAGTACTCAGGGTGCTTGGTGCTCAGTGCTCAGGGTGCTGGCTGCTCAGTGCTCAGGGTGCTGGGTGCTCAGTACTCAGTGCTCAGGATGCTGGGTGCTCAGTGCTCAGGGTGCTGGGTGCTCAGTGCTCAGGGTGGTCAGTGCTCAGTGCTCAGTACTCAGGGTGCTTGGTGCTCAGTACTCAGGGTGCTGGGTGCTCAGTGCTCGGGTTACCCGGTGCTCAGTGCTCGGGTTGCTCGGTGCTCAGTACTCAGGGTGCTGAGTGCTCAGTGCTCAGGGTGCTGGGTGCTCAGTGCTCAGGGTGCTGGGTGCTCAGTGCTCGTGGTGCTGGGTGCTCAGTACTCAGGGTGCTGGGTGCTCAGTGCTCAGGGTGCTGGGTGCTCAGTGCTCGGGGTGCTGGGTGCTCAGTGCTCAGGGTGATCGGTGCTCAGTACTCAGGGTGCTGGGTGCTCAGTGCTCAGGGTGCTGGGTGCTCAGTCCTCAGGGTGCTCAGGTCTCAGGGTGCTGGGTGCTCAGTGCTCGGGGTGCTCGGTGCTCAGTACTCAGGGTGCTGAGTGCTCAGTACTGAGGGTGCTGGGTGCTCAGTACTCATGGTGCTGGGTGCTCAGTGCTCGGCGTGCTGGGTGCTCAGTACTCTGCGTGCTGCGTGCTCAGGACTCAGGGTGCTGGGTGCACAATACCCAGTGCTCGGGGTCCTGGGTGCTGAGTGCTCAGGGTGCTGGGTGCTCAGTGCTCTGGGTGCTGGGTGCTCAGTACTCAGGGTGCTGGGTGCTCAGTACTCAGGGTGCTGGGTGCTCAGTGCTCAGGGTGCTGGGTGCTCAGTACTCAGGGTGCTGTGTGCTCAGTACTCAGGGTGCTCGGATGCTCAGTACTCAGGGTGCTGGGTGCTCAGTGCTCAGGGTGCTGGGTACTCAGTACTCAGGGTGCTGGGTGCTCAGTACTCAGGGTGCTGGGGGCTCAGTGCTCAGGGTGCTGGGTGCTCAGTGCTCAGGGTGCTGGGTGCTCAGTACTCAGGGTGCTGGGTGCTCAGTGCTCAGGGTGATCGGTGCTCAGTACTCAGGGTGCTCAGTACTCAGGATGCTGGGTGCTCAGTGCTCAGGGTGCTGGGTGCTCAGTACTCAGGGTGCTGGGTGCTCAGTGCTCGGGGTGCTGGGTGCTCAGTGCTCAGGGTGATCGGTGCTCAGTACTCAGGGTGCTGGGTGCTCAGTGCTCAGGGTGCTGGGTGCTCAGGCCTCAGGGTGCTCAGTGCTCAGGGTGCTGGGTGCTCAGTACTCAGGGTGCTGGGTGCTCAGTGCTCGGGGTGCTGGGTGCTCAGTGCTCGGGGTGCTGGGTGCTCAGTACTCAGGGTGCTGGGTGCTCAGTGCTCGGGGTGCTGGGTGCTCAGTACTCAGGGTGCTGGGTGCTCGGTGCTCAGTACGCTGGGTGCTCAGTACTCAGGGTGCTGGCTGCTCAGTACACAGGGTGCTCGGTGCTCAGTACTCAGGGTGCTGGGTGCTCAGTGCTCGGGGTGCTGGGTGCTCAGTACTCAGGGTGCTCATTGCTCAGGTTGATGGGTGCTCAGTACTCAGGGTGCTGGGTGCTCAGTACACACGGTGCTCAGTGTTCAGTACTCAGGGTGCTCAGTGCTCAGTACTCAGAGTGCTCAGTGCTCAGCGTGCTGGGTGCTCAGTGCTCGGGGTGCTGGGTGCTCAGTGCTCAGGGTGCTGGGTGCTCAGTACTCAGGGTGCTGGGTGCTCAGTGCTCGGGGTGCTGGGTGCTCAGTGCTCGGGGTGCTGGGTGCTCAGTGCTCAGGGTGATCGGTGCTCAATACTCAGGGTGCTGGGTGCTCAGTGCTCAGGGTGCTGGGTGCTCAGTACTCATGGTGCTGGGTGCTCAGTGCTCGGGGTGCTGGGTGCTCAGTACTCAGCGTGCTGCGTGCTCAGTACTCAGGGTGCTGGGTGCACAATACTCAGTGCTCGGGGTCCTGGGTGCTGAGTGCTCAGGGTGCTGGGTGCTCAGTGCTCTGGGTGCTGGGTGCTCAGTACTCAGGGTGCTGGGTGCTCAGTACTCAGGGTGCTGGGTGCTCAGTGCTCAGGGTGCTGGGTGCTCAGTACTCAGGGTGCTGTGTGCTCAGTACTCAGGGTGCTCGGATGCTCAGTACTCAGGGTGCTGGGTGCTCAGTGCTCAGGGTGCTGGGTACTCAGTACTCAGGGTGCTGGGTGCTCAGTACTCAGGGTGCTGGGGGCTCAGTGCTCAGGGTGCTGGGTGCTCAGTGCTCAGGGAGCTGGGTGCTCAGTACTCAGGGTGCTGGGTGCTCAGTGCTCAGGGTGATCGGTGCTCAGTACTCAGGGTGCTCAGTACTCAGGATGCTGGGTGCTCAGTGCTCAGGGTGCTGGGTGCTCAGTACTCAGGGTGCTGGGTGCTCAGTGCTCGGGGTGCTGGGTGCTCAGTGCTCAGGGTGATCGGTGCTCAGTACTCAGGGTGCTGGGTGCTCAGTGCTCAGGGTGCTGGGTGCTCAGGCCTCAGGGTGCTCAGTGCTCAGGGTGCTGGGTGCTCAGTGCTCGGGGTGCTCGGTGCTCAGTACTCAGGGTGCTGAGTGCTCGGTACTCAGGGTGCTGGGTGCTCAGTACTCATGGTGCTGGGTGCTCAGTACTCAGGGGACTGGGTGTTCAGTGCTCAGGGTGCTGGGTGCTCAGTGCTCAGGGCGCTGGGTGCTCAGTGCTCGGGGTGCTGGGTGCTCAGTGCTCGGGGTGCTGGGTGGTCAGTGCTCAGTGCTCAAGGTGCTGGGTGCTCAGTGCTCAGTGCTCAGGGTGCTGGGTGCTCAGTACTCAGGGTGCTGGGTGCTCAGTACTCAGGGTGCTGGGTGCTCAGTTCTCGGGGTGCTGGGTGCTTAGTGCTCAGGGTGCTGGGTGCTCATTGCTCAGGCTGCTGGGTGCTCAGTACTCAGGGTGCTGGGTGCTCAGTGCTCAGGGTGCTGGGTGCTCAGTCCTCGGGGTGCTCCGTGCTCAGTGATCACCGTGCTGGGTGCTCAGGACTCAGGGTGCTCGTTGTTCAGGACTCAGGGTTCTCAGTGCTCAGTACTCAGGGTGCTGGGTGCTCAGTGCTCAGGGTGCTGGGTGCTCAGTACTCAGGGTGCTCAGTGCTCAGTACTCGGGGTGCTTGTTGCTCAGCACTCAGGTTGCTCAGTGCTCAGTGCTCGGGTTGCTGGGTGCTCAGTACTCAGGGTGCTCGGTGCTCAGTACTAAGGGTGCTCAGTGCTCAGTACTCAGGTTGCTCAGTGCTCAGTGCTTGGGTTGCTGGGTGCTCAGTACTCAGGGTGCTGGGTGCTCAGTACTCAGGGTGCTGGGTGCTCAGTGCTCAGTACTCAGCGTGCTGGGTGCTCAGTGCTCGGGGTGCTGGGTCCTCAGTGCTCAGGGTGCTGGGTGCTCAGTACTCAGGGTGCTGGGTGCTCAGTGCTCGGGGTGCTGGGTCCTCAGTGCTCAGGGTGCTCAGTGCTCAGTGGTCGGGGTGCTGGGTGCTCAGTGCTCGGGGTGCTGGGTGCTCAGTGCTCAGGGTGCTGGTTGCTCAGTACTCAGTGTGCTCAGTGCTCAGGGTGCTGGGTGCTCAGAACTCAGGGTGCTGGGTGCGCAGTACTCAGGGTGCTGGGTGCTCAGAACTCAGGGTGCTTGATGCTCAGTACTCAGGGTGCTGGGTGCTCATTCTCGGGGTACTGGGTGCTCAGTACTCAGGTTGCTCAGTACTCTGGGTGCTCGGGGCTCAGTGCTCAGGGTGCTGGGTGCTCAGTACTCAGGGTGCTGGGTCCTCAGTGCTCGGGGTGCTGGGTCCTCAGCGCTCAGGGTGCTCAGTGCTCAGTGCTTGGGGTGCTGGGTGCTCAGTACTCAGGGTGCTTGGTGCTCAGTGCTCAGGGTGCTGGCTGCTCAGTGCTCAGGGTGCTGGGTGCTCAGTACTCAGTGCTCAGGATGCTGGGTGCTCAGTGCTCAGGGTGCTGGGTGCTCAGTGCTCAGGGTGGTCAGTGCTCAGTGCTCAGTACTCAGGGTGCTTGGTGCTCAGTACTCAGGGTGCTGGGTGCTCAGTGCTCGGGTTACCCGGTGCTCAGTGCTCGGGTTGCTCGGTGCTCAGTACTCAGGGTGCTGAGTGCTCAGTGCTCAGGGTGCTGGGTGCTCAGTGCTCAGGGTGCTTGATGCTCAGTGCTCAGTGTGCTGGGTGCTCAGTGCTCTGGGTGCTTGGTGCTCAGTGCTCAGGGTGCTGGGTGCTCAGTGCTCAGGGTGCTGGGTGCTCAGTGATCAGGGTGATGGGTGCTGAGTGCTCAGGGTGCTGGGTGCTCAGTGCTCGGGGTGCTCGGTGCTCAGTGCTCAGGGTCCTGGGTGCTCAGTACTCAGGGTGCTGGGTGCTTAGTACTCAGGGTGCTCAGTGCTCAGTACACAGGGTGCTGGGTGCTCAGTGCTCGGGGTGCTGGGTGCTCAGTGCTCAGTACTCAGGGTGCTGGGTGCTCAGTGCTCAGGGTGCTGAGTGCTCAGTACTCAGCGTCCTGGGTGCTCAGTACTCAGGGTGCTGGGTGCTCAGTGCTCAGGGTGCTGGGTGCTCCGTGCTCAGGGTGCTGGGTGCTCAGTGCTCGGGGAGCTCGGTGCTCAGTACTCAGGGTGCTGGGTGCTCAGTACTCAGTGCTCGGGGTCCTGGGTGCTCCGTGCTCGGGGTGCTGGGTGCTCAGTACTCAGGGTGCTGGGTGCTCATTCTCGGGTTGCTCGGTGCTCAGTGCTCGGGGTGCTGGGTGCTCAGTACTCAGGGTGCTGGGGGCTCAGTACTCAGGGTGCTGGGTGCTCAGTACTCAGGGTGCTCGGTTCTCAGTACTCAGGTTGCTGGGTGCTCATTCTCGGGGTGCTGGGTGCTCAGTGCTCGGCTTGCTGGGTGCTCAGTACTCAGGGTGCTGGAGACTCAGTTCTCAGGGTGCTGGGTGCTCAGTACTCTGGGTGATCTGTTCTCAGTACTTAGGCTGCTGGGTGCTCAGTGCTCGGGGTGCTGGGTGCTCAGTGCTCAGGGTGATCGGTGCTCAGTACTCAGGGTGCTGGGTGCTCAGTGCTCAGGGTGCTGGGTGCTCAGTCCTCAGGTTGCTCAGTGCTCAGGGTGCTGGGTGCTCAGTGCTCGGGGTGCTCGGTGCTCAGTACTCAGGGTGCTGAGTGCTCAGTACTCAGGGTGCTGGGTGCTCAGTACTCCGGGTGCTGGGTGCTCAGTGCTCAGCGTGCTGGGTGCTCAGTACTCAGGGTGCTCGGTGCTCAGTGCTTGGTGTGCTGGGTGCTCAGTACTCAGGGTGCTGGGTGCTCAGTGCTCAGGGTGCTGGGTGCTCAGTGCTCAGGGTGCTGGGTGCTCAGTACTCAGTGTTCAGGATGCTGGGTGCTCAGTGCTCGGGCTGCTGGGTGCTCAGTGCTCAGGGTGCTGGGTGCTCAGTGCTAGGGGTGCTGGGTCCTCAGTGCTCGGGGTCTGGGTGCTCAGTACTCAGGGTGCTGGGTGCTCAGTACTCAGGGTGCTGGGTGCTCCGTGCTCAGGGTGCTGGGTGCTCAGTGCTCTGGGTGCTGGGTGCTCAGTGCTCAGGGTGCTGGGTGCTCAGTGCTCAGGGTGCTGGGTGCTCAGTGATCGGGGTGATGGGTGCTGAGTGCTCAGGGTGCTGGGTGCTCAGTGCTCGGGGTGCTCGGTGCTCAGTGCTCAGGTTGCTGGGTGCTCAGTACTCAGGGTGCTGGGTGCTTAGTACTCAGGGTGCTCAGTGCTCAGTACACAGGGTGCTGGATGCTCAGTGCTCGGGGTGCTGGGTGCTCAGTGCTCAGTACTCAGGGTGCTGGGTGCTCAGTGCTCAGGGTGCTGGGTGCTCAGTGCTCGGGGTGCTGGGTGCTCAGTGCTCAGGGTGATCGGTGCTCAGTACTCAGGGTGCTGGGTGCTCAGTGCACAGGGTGCTGCGTGCTCAGTCCTCAGGGTTCTCAGTGCTCAGGGTGCTGGGTGCTCAGTGCTCGGGGTGCTCGGTGCTCAATACTCAGGGTGCTGAGTGCTCAGTACTCAGGGTGCTGGGTGCTCAGTACTCATGGTGCTGGGTGCTCAGTACTCAGGGGACTGGGTGCTCAGTGCTCAGGGTGCTGGGTGCTCAGTGCTCAGGGCGCTGGGTGCTCAGTGCTCGGGGTGCTGGGTGCTCAGTGCTCGGGGTGCTGGGTGGTCAGTGCTCAGTGCTCAAGGTGCTGGGTGCTCAGTGCTCAGTGCTCAGGGTGCTGGGTGCTAAGTACTCAGGGTGCTGGGTGCTCAGTACTCAGGGTGCTGGGTGCTCAGTACTCTGGTTGTTGGGTGCTCAGTACTCAGGGTGCTGGGTGCTCAGTTCTCGGGGTGCTGGGTGCTCAGTTCTCGGGGTGCTGGGTGCTCAGTACTCAGGGTGCTGGGTGCTCAGTGCTCGGGGTGCTCGGTGCTCAGTACTCAAGGTGCTGGGTGCTCAGTGCTCAGGGTGCTGGGTGCTCAGTCCTCGGGGTGCTCCGTGCTCAGTGATCAGGGTGCTGGGTGCTCAGTACTCAGGGTGCTCAGTGTTCAGTACTCAGGGTTCTCAGTGCTCAGTACTCAGGGTGCTGGGTGCTCAGTGCTCAGGGTGCTGGGTGCTCAGTACTCAGGGTGCTCAGTGCTCAGTACTCGGGGTGCTGGGTGCTCAGTGCTCAGTACTCAGCGTGCTGGGTGCTCAGTGCTCGGGGTGCTGGGTCCTCAGTGCTCAGGGTGCTGGGTGCTCAGTGCTCAGGGTGCTGGGTGCTCAGTCCTCGGGGTGCTCAGTGCTCAGTGCTCGGGGTGCTGGGTGCTCAGTACTAAGGGTGCTCGGTGCTCAGTACTAAGGGTGCTCAGTGCTCAGTACTCAGGTTGCTCAGTGCTCAGTGCTTGGGGTGCTGGGTGCTCAGTACTCAGGGTGCTGGGTGCTCAGTACTCAGGGTGCTGGGTGCTCAGTGCTCAGTACTCAGCGTGCTGGGTGCTCAGTGCTCGGGGTGCTGGGTCCTCAGTGCTGAGGGTGCTGGGTGCTCAGTACTCAGGGTGCTGGGTGCTCAGTGCTCGGGTTACCCGGTGCTCAGTGCTCGGGTTGCTTGATGCTCAGTGCTCAGGGTGCTGGGTGCTCAGTGCTCTGGGTGCTTGGTGCTCAGTGCTCAGGGTGCTGGGTGCTCAGTGCTCAAGGTGCTGGGTGCTCAGTGATCGGGGTGATGGGTGCTGAGTGCTCAGGGTGCTGGGTGCTCAGTGCTCGCGGTGCTCGGTGCTCAGTGCTCAGGGTCCTGGGTGCTCAGTACTCAGGGTGCTGGGTGCTTAGTACTCAGGGTGCTCAGTGCTCAGTACACAGGGTGCTGGGTGCTCAGTGCTCGGGGTGCTGGGTGCTCAGTGCTCAGTACTCAGGGTGCTGGGTGCTCAGTGCTCAGGGTGCTGAGTGCTCAGTACTCAGCGTGCTGGGTGCTCAGTACTCAGGGTGCTGGGTGCTCAGTGCTCAGGGTGCTGGGTGCTCCGTGCTCAGGGTGCTGGGTGCTCAGTGCTCGGGGAGCTCGGTGCTCAGTACTCAGTGTGGTGGGTGCTCAGTACTCAGTGCTCGGGGTCCTGGGTGCTCCGTGCTCGGGGTGCTGGGTGCTCAGTACTCAGGGTGCTGGGTGCTCATTCTCGGGGTGCTGGGTGCTCAGTGCTCGGGGTGCTGGGTGCTCAGTACTCAGGGTGCTGGGGGCTCAGTACTCAGGGTGCTGGGTGCTCAGTACTCAGGGTGCTCGGTTCTCAGTACTCAGGGTGCTGGGTGCTCATTCTCGGGGTGCTGGGTGCTCAGTGCTCGGCTTGCTGGGTGCTCAGTACTCAGGGTGCTGGGGGCTCAGTACTCAGGGTGCTGGGTGCTCAGTACTCTGGGTGATCTGTTCTCAGTACTTAGGCTGCTGGGTGCTCAGTGCTCGGGGTGCTGGGTGCTCAGTGCTCAGGGTGATCGGTGCTCAGTACTCAGGGTGCTGGGTGCTCAGTGCTCAGGGTGCTGGGTGCTCAGTCCTCAGGTTGCTCAGTGCTCAGGGTGCTGGGTGCTCAGTGCTCGGGGTGCTCGGTGCTCAGTACTCAGGGTGCTGAGTGCTCAGTACTCAGTGTGCTTTGTGCTCAGTACTCCGGGTGCTGGGTGCTCAGTGCTCAGCGTGCTGGGTGCTCAGTACTCAGGATGCTCGGTGCTCAGTGCTTGGGGTGCTGGGTGCTCAGTACTCAGGGTGCTGGGTGCTCAGTGCTCAGGGTGCTGGGTGCTCAGTGCTCAGGGTGCTGGGTGCTCAGTACTCAGTGCTCAGGATGCTGGGTGCTCAGTGCTCGGGCTGCTGGGTGCTCAGTGCTCAGGGTGCTGGGTGCTCAGTGCTAGCTGTGCTGGGTCCTCAGTGCTCGGGGTCTGGGTGCTCAGTACTCAGGGTGCTGGGTGCTCAGTACTCAGGGTGCTGGGTGCTCAGTGCTAGCTGTGCTGGGTCCTCAGTGCTCGGGGTCTGGGTGCTTAGTACTCAGGGTGCTCAGTGCTCAGTACACAGGGTGCTGGATGCTCAGTGCTCGGGGTGCTGGGTGCTCAGTGCTCAGTACTCAGGTTGCTGGGTGCTCAGTGCTCAGGGTGCTGGGTGCTCAGTGCTCGGGGTGCTGGGTGCTCAGTGCTCAGGGTGATCGGTGCTCAGTACTCAGGGTGCTGGGTGCTCAGTGCTCAGGGTGCTGGGTGCTCAGTCCTCAGGGTGCTCAGTGCTCAGGGTGCTGGGTGCTCAGTGCTCGGGGTGCTCGGTGCTCAATACTCAGGGTGCTGAGTGCTCAGTACTCAGGGTGCTGGGTGCTCAGTACTCATGGTGCTGGGTGCTCAGTACTCAGGGGACTGGGTGCTCAGTGCTCAGGGTGCTGGGTGCTCAGTGCTCAGGACGCTGGGTGCTCAGTGCTCAGGGTGCTGGGTGCTCAGTGCTCGGGGTGCTGGGTGGTCAGTGCTCAGTGCTCAAGGTGCTGGGTGCTCAGTGCTCAGTGCTCAGGGTGCTGGGTGCTAAGTACTCAGGGTGCTGGGTGCTCAGTACTCAGGGTGCTGGGTGCTCAGTACTCAGGGTGCTGGGTGCTCAGTACTCTGGGTGTTGGGTGCTCAGTACTCAGGGTGCTGGGTGCTCAGTTCTCGGGGTGCTGGGTGCTCAGTGCTCAGGGTGCTGGGTGCTCAGTGCTCAGGGTGCTGGGTGCTCAGTGCTCGGGGTGCTCGGTGCTCAGTACTCAAGGTGCTGGGTGCTCAGTGCTCAGGGTGCTGGGTGCTCAGTCCTCGGGGTGCTCCGTGCTCAGTGCTCAGGGTGCTGGGTGCTCAGTACTCAGGGTGCTGGGTGCTCAGTGCTCGGGGTGCTCGGTGCTCAGTACTCAAGGTGCTGGGTGCTCAGTGCTCAGGGTGCTGGGTGCTCAGTCCTCGGGGTGCTCCGTGCTCAGTGATCAGGGTGCTGGGTGCTCAGTACTCAGGGTGCTCAGTGTTCAGTACTCAGGGTTCTCAGTGCTCAGTACTCAGGGTGCTGGGTGCTCAGTGCTCAGGGTGCTGGGTGCTCAGTACTCAGGGTGCTCAGTGCTCAGTACTCGGGGTGCTGGGTGCTCAGTGCTCAGTACTCAGCGTGCTGGGTGCTCAGTGCTCGGGGTGCTGGGTCCTCAGTGCTCAGGGTGCTGGGTGCTCAGTATTCAGGGTGCTGGGTGCTCAGTGCTCGGGGTGCTGGGTCCTTAGTGCTCAGGGTGCTGGGTGCTCAGTGCTCGGGGTGCTGGGTGCTCAGTACTCAGGGTGCTCAGTGCTCAGTACTCGGGTTGCTTGGTGCTCAGTACTCAGGGTGCTCAGTGCTCAGTACTCGGGGTGCTGGGTGCTCAGTGCTCAGGGTGCTCAGTGCTCAGTGCTCGGGGTGCTGTGTGCTCAGTGCTCGGGGCGCTGGGTGCTCAGTGCTCGGGGTGCTGGGTGCTCAGTACTCGGCGTGCTGGGTGCTCAGTGCTCAGGGTGCTCATTGCTCAGTACTCAGTGCTCAGGGTGCTCAGTGCTGAGGGTGCTGGGTGTTCAGTACTCAGGGTGCTTGGTGCTCAGTACTCAGGGTGCTGGGTGCTCAGTGCTCAGGGTGCTGGGTGCTCAGTACTCTGGGTGTTGGGTGCTCAGTACTCAGGGTGCTTTGTGCTCCGTGCTCGGGGTGCTGGGTGCTCAGTGCTCAGGGTGCTGGGTGCTCAGTGCTCAGGGTGCTGGGTGCTCAGTACTCAGGGTGCTGGGTGCTTAGTGCTCGAGGTGCTCGGTGCTCAGTACACAAGGTGCTGGGTGCTCAGTGCTCAGGGTGCTGGGTTCTCAGTCCTCGGGGTGCTCCGTGCTCAGGGTGCTGGGTGCTCAGTGCTCAGGGTGCTGGGTGCTCAGTGCTCGGGGTGCTGGGTGCTGAGTGCTCAGGGTGCTGGGTGCTCAGAGCTCGGGGTGCTCGGTGCTCAGTGCTCAGGGTCCTGGGTGCTCAGTACTCAGGGTGCTGGGTGCTCAGTGCTCAGGGTGCTGGGTGCTCAGTGCTCGGGGTGCTGGGTGCTCAGTGCTCAGGGTGATCGGTGCTCAGTCCTCAGGGTGCTGGGTGCTCAGTGCTCAGGGTGCTGGGTGCTCAGTCCTCAGGGTGCTCAGTGCTCAGGGTGATGGGTGCTCAGTGCTCGGGGTGCTCGGTGCTCAGTACTCAGGGTGCTGAGTGCTCAGTACTCAGGGTGCTGGGTGCTCAGTACTCATGGTGCTGGGTGCTCAGTTCTCGGGGTGCTGGGTGCTCAGTACTCACCGTGCTGCGTGCTCAGTACTCAGGGTGCTGGGTGCTCAATACTCAGTGCTCGGGGTCCTGGGTGCTGAGTGCTCAGGGTGCTGGGTGCTCAGTGCTCTGGGTGCTGGGTGCTCAGTACTCAGGGTGCTGGGTGCTCAGTACTCAGGGTGCTATGTGCTCAGTGCTCAGGGTGGTGGGTGCTCAGTACTCAGGGTGCTGGGTGCTCAGTACTCAGGGTGCTCGGTGCTCAGTACTCAGGGTGCTGGGTGCTCAGTGCTCAGGGTGCTGGGTACTCAGTACTCAGGGTGCTGGGTGCTCAGTACTCAGGGTGCTGGGTGCTCAGTGCTCAGGGTGCTCCGTGCTCATTGCTCAGGGTGCTGGGTGCTCAGTACTCAGGGTGCTGGGTGCTCAGTGCTCAGGGTGATCGGTGCTCAGTACTCAGGGTGCTCAGTACTCAGGGTGCTGGGTGCTCAGTGCTCAGGGTGCTGGGTGCTCAGTACCCAGGGTGCTGGGTGCTCAGTGCTCAGGGTGATCGGTGCTCAGTACTCAGGGTGCTGGGTGCTCAGTGCTCAGGGTGCTGGGTGCTCAGTCCTCAGGGTGCTCAGTGCTCAGGGTGCTGGGTGCTCAGTGCTCGGGGTGCTCAGTGCTCAGTACTCAGGGTGCTGAGTGCTCATTACTCAGGGTGCTGGGTGCTCAGTACTCATGGTGCTGGGTGCTCAGTACTCAGGGGACTGGGTGCTCAGTACTTAGGGTGCTGGGTGCTCAGTGCTCAAGGCGCTGGGTGCTCAGTGCTCGGGGTGCTGGGTGCTCAGTGCTCGGGGTGCTGGGTGGTCAGTGCTCAGTGCTCAAGGTGCTGGGTGCTCACTGCTCAGTGCTCAGGGTGCTGGGTGCTCAGTACTCAGGGTGCTGGGTGCTCAGTACTCAGGGTGTTGGGTGCTCAGTACTCAGGGTGCTGGGTGCTCAGTACTCAGGGTGCTGGGTGCTCAGTTCTCAGGGTGCTGGGTGCTCAGTACTCTGGGTGTTGGGTGCTCAGTACTCAGGGTGCTGGGTGCTCAGTTCTCGGGGTGCTGGGTGCTCAGTGCTCAGGGTGCTGGGTGCTCAGTGCTCGGGGTGCTCGGTGCTCAGTACTCAAGGTGCTGGGTGCTCAGTGCTCAGGGTGCTGGGTGCTCAGTCCTCGGGGTGCTCCGTGCTCAGTGCTCAGGGTGCTGGGTGCTCAGTACTCAGGGTGCTGGGTGCTCAGTGCTCGGGGTGCTCGGTGCTCAGTACTCAAGGTGCTGGGTGCTCAGTGCTCAGGGTGCTGGGTGCTCAGTCCTCGGGGTGCTCCGTGCTCAGTGATCAGGGTGCTGGGTGCTCAGTACTCAGGGTGCTCGGTGTTCAGTACTCAGGGTTCTCAGTGCTCAGTACTCAGGGTGCTGGGTGCTCAGTGCTCAGGGTGCTGGGTGCTCAGTACTCAGGGTGCTCAGTGCTCAGTACTCGGGGTGCTTGTTGCTCAGCACTCAGGTTGCTCAGTGCTCAGTGCTCGGGGTGCTGGGTGCTCAGTACTCAGGGTGCTCGGTGCTCAGTACTAAGGGTGCTCAGTGCTCAGTACTCAGGTTGCTCAGTGCTCAGTGCTTGGGGTGCTGGGTGCTCAGTACTCAGGGTGCTGGGTGCTCAGTACTCAGGGTGCTGGGTGCTCAGTGCTCATTACTCAGCGTGCTGGGTGCTCAGTGCTCGGGATGCTGGGTCCTCAGTGCTCAGGGTGCTGGGTGCTCAGTACTCAGGGTGCTGGGTGCTCAGTGCTCGGGGTGCTGGGTCCTCAGTGCTCAGGGTGCTCAGTGCTCAGTGGTCGGGGTGCTGGGTGCTCAGTGCTCGGGGTGCTGGGTGCTCAGTGCTCACGGTGCTGGTTGCTCAGTACTCTGTGTGGTCAGTGCTCAGGGTGCTGGGTGCTCAGAACTCAGGGTGCTCGGTGCTCAGTACTCATGGTGCTGGGTGCTCATTCTCGGGGTACTGGGTGCTCAGTACTCAGGTTGCTCAGTACTCTGGGTGCTCGGGGCTCAGTACTCATGGTGCTGGGTGCTCAGTACTCAGGGTGCTGGGTGCTCAGATCTCAGGGTACTTGGTGCTCAGTACTCAGGGTGCTGGGTGCTCAGTGCTCAGGGTGCTCGGTGCTCAGTACTCATGGTGCTGGGTGCTCATTCTCGGGGTACTGGGTGCTCAGTACTCAGGGTGCTCGGTGCTCAGTGTTTGTGGTGCTGTGTGCTCATTACTCAGGTTGCTTGTTGCTCAGTGCTCAGGGTGCTGGCTGCTCAGTGCTCAGGGTGCTGGGTGCTCAGTACTCAGTGCTCAGGATGCTGGGTGCTCAGTGCTCAGGGTGATCGGTGCTCAGTACTCAGGGTGCTGGGTGCTCAGTGCTCAGGGTGCTGGGTGCTCAGTCCTCAGGGTGCTCAGTGCTCAGGGTGATGGGTGCTCAGTGCTCGGGGTGCTCGGTGCTCAGTACTCAGGGTGCTGAGTGCTCAGTACTCAGGGTGCTGGGTGCTCAGTACTCATGGTGCTGGGTGCTCAGTTCTCGGGGTGCTGGGTGCTCAGTACTCAGCGTGCTGCGTGCTCAGTACTCAGGGTGCTGGGTGCTCAATACTCAGTGCTCGGGGTCCTGGGTGCTGAGTGCTCAGTGCTCTGGGTGCTGGGTGCTCAGTACTCAGGGTGCTGGGTGCTCAGTACTCAGGGTGCTGGGTGCTCAGTGCTCAGGGTGGTTAGTGCTCAGTACTCAGGGTGCTGGGTGCTCAGTACTCAGGGTGCTCGGTGCTCAGTACTCAGGGTGCTGGGTGCTCAGTGCTCAGGGTTCTGGGTACTCAGTACTCAGGGTGCTGGGTGCTCAGTACTCAGGGTGCTGGGTGCTCAGTGCTCAGGGTGCTGGGTGCTCATTGCTCAGGGTGCTGGGTGCTCAGTACTCAGGGTGCTGGGTGCTCAGTGCTCAGGGTGATCGGTGCTCAGTACTCAGGTTGCTCAGTACTCAGGGTGCTGCGTGCTCAGTGCTCAGGGTGCTGTGTGCTCAGTACTCAGGGTGCTGGGTGCTCAGTGCTCGGGGTGCTGGGTGCTCAGTGCTCAGGGTGATCGGTGCTCAGTACTCAGGGTGCTGGGTGCTCAGTGCTCAGGGTGCTGGGTGCTCAGTCCTCAGGGTGCTCAGTGCTCAGTGTGCTGGGAGCTCAGTGCTCGGGGTGCTCGGTGCTCAGTACTCAGGGTGCTGAGTGCTCATTACTCAGGGTGCTGGTTGCTCAGTACTCATGGTGCTGGGTGCTCAGTACTCAGGGGACTGGGTGCTCAGTGCTCAGGGTGCTGGGTGCTCAGTGCTCAAGGCGCTGGGTGCTCAGTGCTCGGGGTGCTGGGTGCTCAGTGCTCGGGGTGCTGGGTGGTCAGTGCTCAGTGCTCAAGGTGCTGGGTGCTCACTGCTCAGTGCTCAGGGTGCTGGGTGCTCAGTACTCAGGGTGCTGGGTGCTCAGTACTCAGGGTGTTGGGTGCTCAGTAATCAGGGTGCTGGGTGCTCAGTACTCAGGGTGCTGGGTGCTCAGTTCTCAGGGTGATGGGTGCTCAGTACTCTGGGTGTTGGGTGCTCAGTACTCAGGGTGCTGGGTGCTCAGTTCTCGGGGTGCTGGGTGCTCAGTGCTCAGGGTGCTGGGTGCTCAGTGCTCGGGGTGCTCGGTGCTCAGTACTCAAGGTGCTGGGTGCTCAGTGCTCAGGGTGCTGGGTGCTCAGTCCTCGGGGTGCTCCGTGCTCAGTGCTCAGGGTGCTGGGTGCTCAGTACTCAGGGTGCTCGGTGCTCAGTACTCAGGGTTCTCAGTGCTCAGTACTCAGGGTGCTGGGTGCTCAGTTCTCAGGGTGATCGGTGCTCAGTTATCAGGGTGCTGGGTGCTCAGTCCTCCGGGTGCTCAGTGCTCAGGGTGCTGGGTGCTCAGTGCTCGGGGTGCTCGGTGCTCAGTACTCAGGGTGCTGGGTGCTCAGTACTCCGGGTGCTGGGTGCTCAGTACTCAGGGTGCTGGGTGCTCAGGGTGCTGGGTGCTCAGTGCTCAGGGTGCTGGGTGCTCAGTGCTCAGGGTGCTGGGTGCTCAGGGCTGTGGTGCTGGGTGCTCAGTGCTCAGTGCTCAGGGTGCTGGGTGCTCAGTGCTCAGTGCTCAGGTTGCTGGTTGCTCAGTACTCAGGGTGCTGGGTGCTCAGTACTCAGTGTGCTGGGTGCTCAGTGCTCAGGGTGCTCTGTGCTCAGTACTCAGGGTGCTGGGTGCTC
Source organism: Microtus oregoni (assembly GCF_018167655.1). Classification (NCBI taxonomy): domain Eukaryota; kingdom Metazoa; phylum Chordata; class Mammalia; order Rodentia; family Cricetidae; genus Microtus; species Microtus oregoni. The sequence goes on along the minus strand of NW_024543504.1, from coordinate 31,054 downwards.
AGTGCTCGGGGTGCTGCGTGCTCAGTGCTCAGGGTGCTGGGTGCTCAGTGCTCAGGGTGCTGGGTGCTCAGTGCTGAGGGTGGTGCTGGGTGCTCAGTGCTCGGGGTGCTCGGTGCTCAGTACTCAAGGTGCTGGGTGCTCAGTGCTCAGGGTGCTGGGTGCTCAGCCCTCGGGGTGCTCCGTGCTCAGTGATCAGCGTGCTGGGTGCTCAGTACTCAGGGTGCTCGGTGTTCAGTACTCAGGGTTCTCAGTGCTCAGTACTCAGGGTGCTGGGTGCTCAGTGCTCAGGGTGCTTTGTGCTCAGTACTCAGGGTGCTCAGTGCTCAGTACTCGGGGTGCTTGTTGCTCAGCACTCAGGTTGCTCAGTGCTCAGTGCTCGGGGTGCTGGGTGCTCAGTACTCAGGGTGCTCGGTGCTCAGTACTAAGGGTGCTCAGTGCTCAGTACTCAGGTTGCTCAGTGCTCAGTGCTTGGGGTGCTGGGTGCTCAGTACTCAGGGTGCTATGTGCTCAGTACTCAGGGTGCTGGGTGCTCAGTGCTCAGTACTCAGCGTGCTGGGTGCTCAGTGCTCGGGATGCTGGGTCCTCAGTGCTCAGGGTGCTGGGTGCTCAGTACTCAGGGTGCTGGGTGCTCAGTGCTCGGGGTGCTGGGTCCTCAGTGCTCAGGGTGCTCAGTGCTCAGTGGTCGTGGTGCTGGGTGCTCAGTGCTCGGGGTGCTGGGTGCTCAGTGCTCACGGTGCTGGTTGCTCAGTACTCTGTGTGCTCAGTGCTCAGGGTGCTGGGTGCTCAGAAATCAGGGTGCTCGGTGCTCAGTACTCATGGTGCTGGGTGCTCATTCTCGGGGTACTGGGTGCTCAGTACTCAGGTTGCTCAGTACTCTGGGTGCTCGGGGCTCAGTACTCATGGTGCTGGGTGCTCAGTACTCAGGGTGCTGGGTGCTCAGAACTCAGGGTGCTTGGTGCTCAGTACTCAGGGTGCTGGGTGCTCAGTGCTCAGGGTGCTCGGTGCTCAGTACTCATGGTGCTGGGTGCTCATTCTCGGGGTACTGGGTGCTCAGTACTCAGGTTGCTCAGTACTCTGGGTGCTCGGGGCTCAGTACTCATGGTGCTGGCTGCTCAGTACTCAGGGTGCTCGGTGCTCAGTTCTCAGGGTGCTCGGTGCTCAGTGTTTGTGGTGCTGGGTGCTCAGTACTCAGGGTGCTTGGTGCTCAGTGCTCAGGGTGCTGGCTGCTCAGTGCTCAGGGTGCTGGGTGCTCAGTACTCAGTGCTCAGGATGCTGGGTGCTCAGTGCTCAGGGTGCTTGGTGCTCAGTGCTCAGGGTGGTCAGTGCTCAGTGCTCAGTACTCAGGGTGCTTGGTGCTCAGTACTCAGGGTGCTGGGTGCTCAGTGCTCGGGTTACCCGGTGCTCAGTGCTCGGGTTGCTCGGTGCTCAGTACTCAAGGTGCTGAGTGCTCAGTGCTCAGGGTGCTGGGTGCTCAGTGCTCAGGGTGCTGGGTGCTCAGTGCTCAGCGTGCTTGATGCTCAGTACTCAGGGTGTTGGGTGCTCAGTGCTCAGGGTGCTGGGTGCTCAGTGCTCGGGGTGCTGGGTGCTCATTATTCAGGGTGCTGGGTGCTCAGTACTCAGGGTGCTGGGTGCTTAGTACTCGGGATGCTGGGTGCTCAGTGCCCAGTGCTCAGGATGCTGGGTGCTCAGTGCTCGGGCTGCTGGGTGCTCAGTGCTCAGGGTGCTGGGTGCTCAGTACTCAGGGTGCTGGGTTCTCAGTACTCAGGGTGCTGGGTGCACAGTGCTAGGGGTGCTGGGTCCTCAGTGCTCGGGGTCTGGGTGCTCAGTACTCAGGGTGCAGGGTGCTCAGTACTCAGGGTGCTGGGTGCTCAGTGCTCAGGGTGCTGGGTGCTCAGTGCTCTGGGTGCTGGGTGCTCAGTGCTCAGGGTGCTGGGTGCTCAGTGCTCAGGGTGCTGGGTGCTCAGTGATCGGGGTGATGGGTGCTGAGTGCTCAGGGTGCTGGGTGCTCAGTGCTCGGGGTGCTCGGTGCTCAGTGCTCAGGGTCCTGGGTGCTCAGTACTCAGGGTGCTGGGTGCTTAGTACTCAGGGTGCTGGGTGCTCAGTACTCAGTGCTCGGGGTCCTGGGTGCTCCGTGCTCGGGGTGCTGGGTGCTCAGTACTCAGGGTGCTGGGTGCTCATTCTCGGGGTGCTGGGTGCTCAGTGCTCGGTGTGCTGGGTGCTCAGTGCTCAGGGTGCTGGGGGCTCAGTTCTCAGGGTGCTGGGTGCTCAGTACTCAGGGTGCTCGGTTCTCAGTACTCAGGGTGCTGGGTGCTCAGTGCTCGGGGTGCTGGGTGCTCAGTACTCAGGGTGATCTGTTCTCAGTACTCAGGGTGCTAGGTGCTCAGTGCTCGGGGTGCTGGGTGCTCAGTACTCGGGGTACTCAGTACTCAGGGTACTGGGTGCTCAGTACTCAGGGTGCTGGGTGCTCAGTGCTCGGGGTGCTCGTTGCTCAGTACTCAGGGTACTGGGTGCTCAGTACTCAGGGTGCTGGGTGCTCAGTGCTCGGGGTGCTCGGTGCTCAGTACTCGGGGTGCTGGGTGCTCAGTACTCGTGGTTCTGGGTGCTCAGTGCTCAGGGTGCTGGGTGCTCAGTGCTCGGGGTGCTGGGTGCTCAGTGCTGAGGGTGCTGGCTGCTCAGTGCTCAGGGTGCTGGGTGCTCAGTACTCAGGGTGCTAGGTGCTCAGTACTCAGGGTGCTCAGTGCTCAGTACTCAGCGTGCTGGGTGCTCAGTGCTCAGGGTCCTCGGTGCTCAGTACTCAGGGTGCTCAGTGCTCAGTACTCAGCGTGCTTTGTGATCAGTGCTCAGGGTGCTGGGTGCTCAGTACTCAGGGTGCTGGGTGCTCAGTACTCAGGGTGCTGGGTGCTCAGTACTCAGGGTGCTGGGTGCTCAGTGCTCAGGGTGCTCGATTATCAGTACTCAGGGTGCTGGGTGCTCAGTGCTCAGGGTGCTGAGTACTCAGTACTCAGGGTGCTGGGTGCTCAGTGCTCAGGGTGCTGGGTGCTCAGTGCTCAGGGTGCTGGGTGCTCAGTGCTCGGGGTGCTGGGTGCTCAGTGCTCGGGGTGCTGGGTGCTCAGTGCTCGGGGTGCTGGGTGCTCAGTGCTCGGGGTGCTGGGTGCTCAGTACTCAGGGTGCTGGGGGCTCAGTACTCAGGGTGCTGGGTGCTCAGTGTTCAGGGTGCTGGGTGCTCAGTCCTCAGGGTGCTGGGTGCTCAGTACTCAGGGTGTTCGGTGCTCAGTACTCAGGGTGCTCAGTGCTCAGTACTCAGGGTGCTGGTTGCTCAGTGCTCGGGGTGCTCGGTGCTCAGTACTCAAGGTGCTGTGTGCTCAGTACTCAGGGTGCTGGGTGCTCAGTACTCAGGGTGCTGGGTGCTCAGTACTCAGAGTGCTGGGTGCTCAGTACTCAGGGTGCTGGGTGCTCAGTGCTCAGGGTGCTGGGTGCTCACTACTCAGGGTGCTTGGTGCTCAGTACTTAGTGTGCTCGGTGCTCAGTACTCAGGGTGCTGGGTGCTCAGTGCTCAGGGTGCTTTGTACTCAGTACTCAGGGTTCTGGGTGCTCAGTACTCAGGGTGCTGGGTTCTCAGTGCTCAGGGTGCTGGGTGCTCAGTGCTCAGGGTGCTGGGTGCTCAGTACACAGGGTGCTGGGTGCTCAGTGTTCAGGGTGATCGGTGCTCAGTACTCAGGGTGCTCAGTACTCAGGGTGCTGGGTGCTCAGTGCTCAGGGTGCTGTTTGCTCAGTACTCAGGGTGCTGGGTGCTCAGTGCTCGGTGTGCTGGGTGCTCAGTGCTCAGGGTGCTCAGTGCTCAGGGTGCTGGGTGCTCAGTGCTCGGGGTGCTCGGTGCTCAGGGTGCTGGGTGCTCAGTCCTCAGGGTGCTCAGTGCTCAGGGTGCTGGGTGCTCAGTGCTCGGGGTGCTCGGTGCTCAGTACTCAGGGTGCTGGGTGCTCAGTACTCATGGTGCTGGGTGCTCAGTACTCAGGGGGCTGGGTGCTCAGTGCTCAGTGTGCTGTGTGCTCAGTGCTCAGGGCCCTGGGTGCTCAGTGCTCGGGGTGCTGGGTGCTCAGTGCTCGGGGTGCTGGGTGGTCAGTGCTCAGTGCTCAGGGTGCTGGGTGCTCAGTGCTCAGTGCTCAGGGTGCTGGGTGCTCAGTACTCAGGGTGCTGGGTGCTCAGTACTCAGGGTGCTGGGTGCTCAGTGATCAGGGTGCTGGGTGCTCAGTACTCTGGGTGTTGGGTGCTCAGTACTCAGGGTGCTGGGTGCTCAGTGCTCGGGGTGCTCGGTGCTCAGTACTCAAGGTGCTGGGTGCTCAGTGCTCAGGGTGCGGGGTGCTCAGTCCTCGGGGTGCTCCGTGCTCAGTGCTCAGGGGGCTGGGTGCTCAGTACTCAGGGTGCTCGGTGCTCAGTACTCAGGGTTCTCAGTGCTCAGGGTGCTGGGTGCTCAGTACTCAGGGTGCTCAGTGCTCAGTACTCGGGGTGCTGGGTGCTCAGTACTCAGGGCGCTCAGTGCTCAGTACTCGGGGTGCTGGGTGCTCAGTGCTCAGTGTGCTCAGTGCTCAGTGCTCGGGGTGCTGGGTGCTCAGTGCTCGGGGCGCTGGGTGCTCAGTGCTCGGGGTGCTGGGTGCTCAGTGCTCGGGGCGCTGGGTGCTCAGTGGTCGGGGTGCTGGGTGCTCAGTACTCAGGGTGCTGTGTGCTCAGTGCTCAGTTCTCAGGGTGCTGGGTGCTCAGTGCTCAGTGCTCAGGGTGCTGGGGGCTCAGTACTCAGGGTGCTGGGTGCTCAGTACTCAGGGTGCTGAGTGCTCAGTACTCAGGGTGCTGGGTGCTCAGTACTCAGGTTGCTGGTTGCTCAGTACTCAGGGTGCTGGGTGCTCAGTGCTCAGGGTGCTGGGTGCTCAGTGCTCGGGGTGCTGGGTGCTCAGTACTCAGGGTGCTGGGTGCTCAGTACTCAGGGTGCTGGGTGCTCAGTGCTCAGTGCTCAGGGTGCTCAGTGCTCAGGGTGCTCAGTGCTCAGGGTGCTGGGTGCTCAGGGTGCTGGGTGCTCAGTGCTCGGGGTGCTGGGTGCTCAGTGCTCAGTGCTCAGGGTGCTGGGTGCTCAGTGCTGAGTGCTCAGGGTGCTGGGTGTTCAGTACTCAGGGTGCTCGGTGCTCAGTGCTCAGGGTGCTGGGTGCTCAGTACTCAGGGTGCTGGGTGCTCAGTACTCAGGGTGCTGGGTGCTCAGTACTCAGGATGCTCTGTGCTCAGTGCTCAGTACTCAGGGTGCTCAGTACTCAGGGTGCTGGGTGCTCAGTACTCAGGGTGCTGGGTGCTCAGTACTCAGGATGCTCTGTGCTCAGTGCTCAGTACTCAGGGTGCTCAGTACTCAGGGTGCTGGGTGCTCAGTGCTCGGGGTGCTGGGTGCTCAGTACTCAGGGTGCTGGGTGCTCAGTACTCAGAGTGTTGGGTGCTCAGTACTCAGGGTGCTGGGTGCTCAGTGCTCAGTGCTCAGGGTGCTCAGTGCTCAGGGTGCTCAGTGCTCAGGGTGCTGGGTGCTCAGGGTGCTGGGTGCTCAGTGCTCGGGGTGCTGGGTGCTCAGGGCTCAGTGCTCAGGGTGCTGGGTGCTCAGTGCTGAGTGCTCAGGGTGCTGGGTGTTCAGTACTCAGGGTGCTCGGTGCTCAGTGCTCAGGGTGCTGGGTGCTCAGTACTCAGGGTGCTGGGTGCTCAGTACTCAGGGTGCTGGGTGCTCAGTACTCAGGATGCTCTGTGCTCAGTGCTCAGTACTCAGGGTGCTCAGTACTCAGGGTGCTGGGTGCTCAGTGCTCGGGGTGCTGGGTGCTCAGTACTCAGGGTGCTGGGTGCTCAGTACTCGGGGTGCTGGGTGCTCGGTACTCAGGGTGCTGGGTGCTCAGTGCTCGGGGTGCTGGGTGCTCACTGCTCAGAGTGATCGGTGCTCAGTGCTCAGAGTGCTGGGTGCTCAGTCCTCCGGGTGCTCAGTGCTCAGGGTGCTGGGTGCTCATTGCTCGGTGTGCTCGGTGCTCAGTACTCAGGGTGCTGAGTGCTCAGTACTCAGGGTGCTGGGTGCTCAGTACTCAGGTTGCTGGTTGCTCAGTACTCAGGGTGCTGGGTGCTCAGTGCTCAGGGTGCTGGGTGCTCAATGCTCGGGGTGCTGGGTGCTCAGGGCTGTGGTGCTGGGTGCTCAGTGCTCAGTGCTCAGGGTGCTGGGTGCTCAGTGCTCAGTGCTCAGGGTGCTGGTTGCTCAGTACTCAGGGTGCTGGGTGCTCAGTACTCAGGGTGCTGGGTGCTCAGTGCTCAGGGTGCTCTGTACTCAGTACTCAGGGTGCTGGGTGCTCAGTGCTTGGGGTGCTGGGTGCTCAGTGCTCAGGGAGCTGGGTGCTCAGTGCTCAGAGTGCTGGGTGCTCAGTACTCAGGGTGCTGGGTGCTCAGTGCTCGTTGTGCTCGGTGCTCAGTACTCAAGTTGCTGGGTGCTCAGTGCTCAGGGTGCTGGGTGCTCAGTCCTCGGGGTGCTCCGTGCTCAGTGATCAGGGTGCTGGGTGCTCAGTACTCAGCGTGCTGGGTGCTCAGTACTCAGGGTTTTCAGTGCTCAGTACTCAGGGTGCTGGGTGCACAGTGCTCAGGGTGCTGGGTGCTCAGTACTCAGGGTGCTCAGTGCTCAGTACTCGGGGTGCTTGGTGCTCAGTACTCAGGGTGCTCAGTGCTCAGTACTCGGGGTGCTGGGTGCTCAGTGCTCAGGGTGCTCAGTGCTCAGTGCTCGGGGTGCTGGGTGCTCAGTGCTCGGGGCGCTGGGTGCTCAGTGCTCGGGGTGCTGGGTGCTCAGTACTCGGGGTGCTGGGTGCTCAGTGCTCAGGGTGCTCAGTGCTCAGTACTCAGTGCTCAGGGTGCTCAGTGCTCAGTGCTCAGGGTGCTGGGTGTTCAGTACTCAGGGTGCTGGGTGCTCAGTACTCAGGGTGCTGGGTGCTCAGTGCTCAGGGTGCTGGGAGCTCAGTAGTCTGGGTGTTGGGTGCTCAGTACTCAGGGTGCTGGGTGCTCCGTGATCAGGGTGCTGGGTGCTCAGTGCTCGGGGTGCTCCGTGCTCATGGTGCTGGGTGCTCAGTGCTCAGGGTGCTGGGTGCTCAGTGCTCGGGGTGCTGGGTGCTGAGTGCTCAGGGTGCTGGGTGCTCAGCGCTCGGGGTGCTCGGTGCTCAGTACACAGGGTGCTGGGTGCTCAGTGCTCGGGGTGCTGGGTGCTCAGTGCTCAGTACTCAGGGTGCTGGGTGCTCAGTGCTCAGGGTGCTGGGTGCTCAGTACTCAGCGTGCTGGGTGCTCAGTACTCAGGGTGCTTGGTGCTCAGTGCTCAGGGTGCTGGGTGCTCAGTGCTCAGGGTGCTGGGTGCTCAGTGATCGGGGTGCTGGGTGCTCAGTACTCAGGGTGCTCAGTGCTCGGTTAGCTCGGTGCTCAGTACTCAGGGTGCTGGGTGCTCAGTACTCAGTGCTCGGGGTCCTGTGTGCTCCGTGCTCGGGGTGCTGGGTGCTCAGTACTCTGGGTGCTGGGTGCTCAGTACTCAGGGTGCTGGGTGCTCAGTACTCAGGGTGCTGGGTGCTCAGTGCTCAGGGTGCTGTGTGCTCAGTACTCAGGGAGCTGGGTGCTCAGTACTCAGGGTGCTCGGTGCTCAGTGCTCAGGGTGATCGGTGCTCAGTACTCAGGGTGCTCAGTACTCAGGGTGCTGGGTGCTCAGTGCTCAGGGTGCTGGGTGCTCAGTACTCAGGGTGCTGGGTGCTCAGTGCTCGGGGTGCTGGGTGCTCAGTGCTCAGGGTGATCGGTGCTCAGTACTCAGGGTGCTGGGTGCTCAGTGCTCAGGGTGCTGGGTGCTCAGTCCTCAGGGTGCTCAGTGCTCAGGGTGCTGGGTGCTCAGTACTCATGGTGCTGGGTGCTCAGTACTCAGGGGGCTGGTTGCTCAGTGCTCAGTGTGCTGGGTGCTCAGTGCTCAGGGCGCTGGGTGCTCAGTGCTCGGGGTGCTGGGTGCTCAGTGCTCGGGGTGCTGGGTGGTCAGTGCTCAGTGCTCAAGGTGCTGGGTGCTCAGTGCTCAGTGCTCAGGTTGCTGGGTGCTCAGTACTCAGGGTGCTCGGTGCTCAGTACTCAGGGTGCTGGGTGCTCAGTTCTCAGGGTGCTGGGTGATCAGAACTCTGGGTGTTGGGTGCTCAGTACTCAGGGTGCTCAGTGCTCAGTACTCGGGGTGCTGGGTGCTCAGTGCTCAGTGTGCTCAGTGCTCAGTGCTCAGGGTGCTGGGTGCTCAGTGCTCGGGGCGCTGGGTGCTCAGTGCTCGGGGTGCTGGGTACTCAGTACTCAGGGTGCTGTGTGCTCAGTGCTCAGTACTCAGCGTGCTGGATGCTCAGTGCTCAGAGTGTTGGGTGCTCAGTACTCAGGGTGCTGGGAGCTCAGTGCTCAGTGCTCAGGGTGCTCAGTGCTCAGGGTGCTCAGTGCTCAGGGTGCTGGGTGCTCAGGGTGCTGGGTGCTCAGTGCTCGGGGTGCTGGGTGCTCAGTTCTCAGTGCTCAGGGTGCTGGGTGCTCAGTGCTCAGTGCTCAGGGTGCTGGGTGTTCAGTACTCAGGGTGCTCGGTGCTCAGTGCTCAGGGTGCTAGGTGCTCAGTACTCAGGGTGCTGGGTGCTCAGTGCTCGGGGTGCTGGGTGCTCAGTACTCAGGGTGCTGGGTGCTCAGTACTCAGTGTGCTGGGTGCTCAGTGCTCAGGGTGCTGGGTGCTCAGTACTCAGGGTGCTCGGTGCTCAGTACTCAGGGTGCTCGGTGCTCAGTACTCAGGGTGCTGGGTGCTCAGTACTCAGGGTGCTGGGTGCTCAGTACTCAGGGTGCTGGGTGCTCAGTGCTCAGGGTGCTGGGTGCTCAGTGCTCTGGGAGCTGGGTGCTCAGTGCTCAGGGTGCTGGGTGCTCAGTGCTCAGGGTGCTGGGTGCTCAGTGATCGGGGTGATGGGTGCTGATTGCTCTGGGAGCTGGGTGCTCAGTGCTCAGGGTGCTGGGTGCTCAGTGCTCAGGGTGCTGGGTGCTCAGTGCTCTGGCAGCTGGGTGCTCAGTGCTCAGGGTCCTGGGTGCTCAGTACTCAGGGTGCTGGGTGCTTAGTAATCAGGGTGCTCAGTGCTCAGTACACAGGGTGCTGGGTGCTCAGTGCTCGGGGTGCTGGGTGCTCAGTGCTCAGTACTCAGGGTGCTGGGTGCTCAGTGCTCAGGGTGCTGAGTGCTCAGTACTCAGCGTGCTGGGTGCTCAGTACTCAGGGTGCTGGGTGTTCAGTGCTCAGGGTGCTGGGTGCTCAGTGCTCAGGGTGCTGGGTGCTCAGTGCTCGGGGAGCTCGGTGCTCAGTACTCAGGGTGCTGGGTGCTCAGTACTCAGTGCTCGGGGTCCTGGGTGCTCCGTGCTCGGGGTGATCTGTTCTCAGTACTCAGGGTGCTGGGTGCTCAGTGCTCGGGGTGCTGGGTGCTCAGTACTCGGGGTGCTCAGTACTCAGGGTACTGGGTGCTCAGTACTCAGGGTGCTGGGTGCTCAGAGCTTGGGGTGCTAGGTGCTCAGTACTCAGGGTGCTCAGTGCTCAGTACTCAGCGTGCTGGTTGCTCAGTGCTCAGGGTCCTCGGTGCTCAGTACTCAGGGTGTTCAGTGCTCAGTACTCAGCGTGCTTTGTGCTCAGTGCTCAGGGTGCTGGGTGCTCAGTACTCAGGGTGCTGGGTGCACAGTATTCAGGGTGCTGGGTGCTCAGTACTCAGGGTGCTGGGTTCTCAGTGCTCGGGGTGCTCGGTGATCAGTACTCAGGGTGCTGGGTGCTCAGTGCTCAGGGTGCTGAGTACTCAGTACTCAGGGTGCTGGGTGCTCAGTGCTCAGGGTGCTGGGTGCTCAGTGCTCAGGGTGCTTGGTGCTCAGTGCTCGGGGTGCTGGGTGCTCAGTGCTCGGGGTGCTGGGTGCTCAGTGCTCAGGGTGCTGGGTGCTCAGTACTCAGGGTGCTGGGTGCTCATTACTCAGGGTGCTGGGTGCTCAGTGCTCAGGGTGGTGGGTGCTCAGTCCTCAGGGTGCTGGGTGCTCAGTACTCAGGGTGTTCGGTGCTTAGTACTCAGGGTGCTCAGTGCTCATTACTCAGGGTGCTGGTTGCTCAGTGCTCGGGGTGCTCGGTGCTCAGTACTCAGGGTGCTGGGTGCTCAGTACTCAGGGTGCTGGGTGCTCAGTACTCAGGGTGCTGGGTGCTCAGTGCTCAGGGTGCTGGGTGCTCAGTACTCAGGGTGCTGGGTGCTCAGTACTCAGGGTGCTCGGTGCTCAGTACTCAGGGTGCTGGGTGCACAGTGCTCAGGGTGCTTTGTACTCAGTACTCAGGTTTCTGGGTGCTCAGTACTCAGGGTGCTGGGTGCTCAGTGCTCAGGGTGCTGGGTGCTCAGTGCTCAGGGTGCTGTGTGCTCAGTACTCAGGGTGCTGGGTGCTCAGTGCTCAGGGTGATCGGTGCTCAGTACTCAGGGTGCTCAGTACTCAGGGTGCTGTGTGCTCAGTGCTCAGGGTGCTGGGTGCTCAGTACTCAGGGTGCTCAGTGCTCAGGGTGCTGGGTGGTCAGGGTGCTGTGTGCTCAGTGCTCGGGGTGCTGGGTGCTCAGTGCTCAGTGCTCATGGTGCTGGGTGCTCAGTGCTCAGGGTGCTGTGTGCTCAGTGCTCAGTACTCAGCGTGCTGGATGCTCAGTGCTCAGAGTGTTGGGTGCTCAGTACTCAGGGTGCTGGGTGCTCAGTGCTCAGTGCTCAGGGTGCTCAGTGCTCAGGGTGCTCAGTGCTCAGGGTGCTGGGTGCTCAGGGTGCTGGGTGCTCAGTGCTCGGGGTGCTGGGTGCTCAGTGCTCAGTGCTCAGGGTGCTGGGTGCTCAGTGCTCAGTGCTCAGGGTGCTGGGTGTTCAGTACTCAGGGTGCTCGGTGCTCAGTGCTCAGGGTGCTAGGTGCTCAGTACTCAGGGTGCTGGGTGCTCAGTGCTCGGGGTGCTGGGTGCTCAGTGCTCAGGGTGATCAGTGCTCAGTACTCAGGGTGCTGGGTGCTCAGTACTCAGGGTGCTGCGTGCTCAGTGCTCAGGGTGCTGGGTGCTCAGTACTCAGGGTGCTGGGTGCTCAGTACTCAGGGTGCTCCGTGCTCAGTACTCAGGGTGCTGGGTGCTCAGTGCTCAGGGTGCTTTGTACTCAGTACTCAGGGTTCTGGGTGCTCAGTACTCAGGGTGCTGGGTGCTCAATGCTCAGGGTGCTGGGTGCTCAGTGCTCAGGGTGCTGGGTGCTCAGTACTCAGGGTGCTGGGTGCTCAGTGCTCAGGGTGATCGGTGCTCAGTACTCAGGGTGCTCAGTACTCAGGGTGCTGGGTGCTCAGTACTCAGGGTGCTGGGTGCTCAGTGCTCAGGGTGCTGGGTGCTCAGTGCTCTGGGTGCTGGGTGCTCAGTGCTCAGGGTGCTGGGTGCTCAGTGCTCAGGGTGCTGGGTGCTCAGTGCTCAGGGTGCTGGGTTCTCAGTGCTCAGGGTGCTGGGTGCTCAGTGCTCGGGGAGCTCGGTGCTCAGTACTCAGGGTGCTGGGTGCTCAGTACTCAGTGCTCGGGGTCCTGGGTGCTCCGTGCTCGGGGTGCTGGGTGCTCAGTACTCAGGGTGCTGGGTGCTCATTCTCGGGGTGCTGGGTGCTCAGTGCTCGGTGTGCTGGGTGCTCAGTGCTCAGGGTGCTGGGGGCTCAGTACTCAGGGTGCTGGGTGCTCAGTACTCAGGGTGCTCGGTTCTCAGTACTCAGGGTGCTGGGTGCTCAGTACTCAGGGTGATCTGTTCTCAGTACTCAGGGTGCTGGGTGCTCAGTGCTCGGGGTGCTGGGTGCTCAGTACTCGGGGTGCTCAGTACTCAGGGTACTGGGTGCTCAGTACTCAGGGTGCTGGGTGCTCAGTGCTCGGGGTGCTCGGTGCTCAGTACTCGGGGTGCTGGGTGCTCAGTACTCGGGGTACTGGGTGCTCAGTGCTCAGGGTGCTGGGTGCTCAGTGCTGAGGGTGCTGGCTGCTCAGTGCTCAGGGTGCTGGGTGCTCAGTACTCAGGGTGCTAGGTGCTCAGTACTCAGGGTGCTCAGTGCTCAGTACTCAGCGTGCTGGGTGCTCAGTGCTCAGGGTCCTCGGTGCTCAGTACTCAGGGGGCTCAGTGCTCAGTACTCAGCGTGCTTTGTGCTCAGTGCTCAGGGTGCTGGGTGCTCAGTACTCAGGGTGCTGGGTGCTCAGTACTCAGGGTGCTGGGTGCTCTGTACTCAGGGTGCTGGGTGCTCAGTGCTCGGGGTGCTCGGTGATCAGTACTCAGGGTGCTGGGTGCTCAGTGCTCAGGGTGCTGAGTACTCAGTACTCAGGGTGCTGGGTGCTCAGTGCTCAGGGTGCTGGGTGCTCAGTGCTCAGGGTGCTGGGTGCTCAGTACTCGGGGTGCTGGGTGCTCAGTGCTCGGGGTGCTGGGTGCTCAGTGCTCGGGGTGCTGGGTGCTCAGTGCTCAGGGTGCTGGGTGCTCAGTACTCAGGGTGCTGGGGGCTCAGTACTCAGGGTGCTGGGTGCTCAGTGTTCAGGGTGCTGGGTGCTCAGTCCTCAGGGTGCTGGGTGCTCAGTACTCATCGTGTTCGGTGTTCAGTACTCAGGGTGCTCAGTGCTCAGTACTCAGGGTGCTGGTTGCTCAGTGCTCGGGGTGCTCGGTGCTCAGTACTCAGGGTGCTGGGTGCTCAGTACTCAGGGTGCTGGGTGCTCAGTACTCAGGGCGCTGCGTGCTCAGTACTCAGGGTGCTGGGTGCTCAGTACTCAGGGTGCTGGGTGCTCAGTGCTCAGGGTGCTGGGTGCTCAGTACTCAGGGTGCTTGGTGCTCAGTACTTAGTGTGCTCGGTGCTCAGTACTCAGGGTGCTGGGTGCTCAGTGCTCAGGGTGCTTTGTACTCAGTACTCAGGGTTCTGGGTGCTCAGTACTCAGGGTGCTGGGTGCTCAGTGCTCAGGGTGCTGGGTGCTCAGTGCTCAGGGTGCTGGGTGCTCAGTACTCAGGGTGCTGGGTGCTCAGTGCTCAGGGTGATCGGTGATCAGTACTCAGGGTGCTCAGTACTCAGGGTGCTGGGTGCTCAGTGCTCAGGGTGCTGGGTGCTCAGTACTCAGGGTGCTGGGTGCTCAGTGCTCGGTGTGCTGGGTGCTCAGTGCTCAGGGTGCTCAGTGCTCAGGGTGCTGGGTGCTCAGTGCTCGGGGTGCTCGGTGCTCAATGTGCTGGGTGCTCAGTCCTCAGGGTGCTCAGTGCTCAGGGTGCTGGGTGCTCAGTGCTCGGGGTGCTCGGTGCTCAGTACTCAGGGTGCTGGGTGCTCAGTACTCATGGTGCTGGGTGCTCAGTACTCAGGGGGCTGGGTGCTCAGTGCTCAGGGTGCTGGGTGCTCAGTGCTCAGGGCGCTGGGTGCTCAGTGCTCGGGGTGCTGGGTGCTCAGTGCTCGGGGTGCTGGGTGCTCAGTACTCAGGGTGCTGGGTGCTCAGTACTCATGGTGCTGGGTGCTCAGTACTCAGGGGGCTGGGTGCTCAGTGCTCAGGGTGCTGGGTGCTCAGTACTCAGGGTTCTGGGTGCTCAGTACTCAGGGTGCTGGGTGCTCAGTGCTCAGGGTGCTGGGTGCTCAGTGCTCAGGGTGCTGTGTGCTCAGTACTCAGGGTGCTGGGTGCTCAGTGCTCAGGGTGATCGGTGCTCAGTACTCAGGGTGCTCAGTACTCAGGGTGCTGTGTGTTCAGTGCTCAGGGTGCTGGGTGCTCAGTACTCAGGGTGCTCAGTGCTCAGGGTGCTGGGTGGTCAGGGTGCTGTGTGCTCAGTGCTCGGGGTGCTGGGTGCTCAGTGCTCAGTGCTCAGGGTGCTGGGTGCTCAGTGCTCAGGGTGCTGTGTGCTCAGTGCTCAGTACTCAGCGTGCTGGATGCTCAGTGCTCAGAGTGTTGGGTGCTCAGTGATCAGGGTGCTGGGTGCTCAGTACTCTGGGTGTTGGGTGCTCAGTACTCAGGGTGCTGGGTGCTCAGTGCTCGGGGTGCTCGGTGCTCAGTACTCAAGGTGCTGGGTGCTCAGTGCTCAGGGTGCGGGGTGCTCAGTCCTCGGGGTGCTCCGTGCTCAGTGCTCAGGGGGCTGGGTGCTCAGTACTCAGGGTGCTCGGTGCTCAGTACTCAGGGTTCTCAGTGCTCAGGGTGCTGGGTGCTCAGTACTCAGGGTGCTCAGTGCTCAGTACTCGGGGTGCTGGGTGCTCAGTACTCAGGGCGCTCAGTGCTCAGTACTCGGGGTGCTGGGTGCTCAGTGCTCAGTGTGCTCAGTGCTCAGTGCTCGGGGTGCTGGGTGCTCAGTGCTCGGGGCGCTGGGTGCTCAGTGCTCGGGGTGCTGGGTGCTCAGTACTCAGGGTGCTTTGTGCTCAGTGCTCAGTACTCAGCGTGCTGGGTGCTCAGTGCTCAGAGTGTTGGGTGCTCAGTACTCAGGGTGCTGGGTGCTCAGTGCTCAGTGCTCAGGGTGCTCAGTGCTCAGGGTGCTCAGTGCTCAGGGTGCTGGGTGCTCAGCGTGCTGGGTGCTCAGTGCTCGGGGTGCTGGGTGCTCATTGCTCAGTGCTCAGGGTGCTGGGTGCTCAGTGCTGAGTGCTCAGGGTGCTGGGTGTTCAGTACTCATGGTGCTCGGTGCTCAGTGCTCAGGGTGCTGGGTGCTCAGTACTCAGGGTGCTGGGTGCTCAGTGCTCGGGGTGCTGGGTGCTCAGTTCTCAGGGTGATCAGTGCTCAGTACTCAGGGTGCTGGGTTCTCAGCGCTCTGGGTGCTGGGTGCTCAGTCCACAGGGTGCTCAGTACTCAGGATGCTCTGTGCTCAGTGCTCAGTACTCAGGGTGCTCAGTACTCAGGGTGCTGGGTGCTCAGTGCTCGGGGTGCTGGGTGCTCAGTACTCAGGGTGCTGGGTGCTCAGTACTCGGGGTGCTGGGTGCTCAGTACTCAGGGTGCTGGGTGCTCAGTGCTCAGGGTGCTGGGTGCTCACTGCTCAGAGTGATCGGTGCTCAGTGCTCAGGGTGCTGGGTGCTCATTGCTCGGTGTGCTCGGTGCTCAGTACTCAGGGTGCTGAGTGCTCAGTACTCAGGTTGCTGGGTGCTCAGTACTCAGGTTGCTGGTTGCTCAGTACTCAGGGTGCTGGGTGCTCAGTGCTCGGGGTGCTGGGTGCTCATTGCTCGGGGTGCTGGGTGCTCAGGGCTGTGGTGCTGGGTGCTCAGTTCTCAGTCCTCAGGGTGCTGGGTGCTCAGTGCTCAGTGCTCAGGGTGCTGGTTGCTCAGTACTCAGGGTGCTGGGTGCTCAGTACTCAGGGTGCTGGGTGCTCAGTGCTCAGGGTGCTCTGTGCTCAGTACTCAGGGTGCTGGGTGCTCAGTGCTTGGGGTGCTGCGTGCTCAGTGCTCAGGGAGCTGGGTGCTCAGTGCTCAGGGTGCTGGGTGCTCAGTACTCAGGGTGCTGGGTTCTCAGTGCTCGTTGTGCTCGGTGCTCAGTACTCAAGGTGCTGTGTGCTCAGTGCTCAGGGTGCTGGGTGCTCAGTCCTCGGGGTGCTCCGTGCTCAGTGATCAGGGTGCTGGGTGCTCAGTACTCAGGGTGCTCGGTGCTCAGTACTCAGTGTTTTCAGTGCTCAGTACTCAGGGTGCTGGGTGCTCAGTGCTCAGGGTGCTGGGTGCTCAGTACTCAGGGTGCTCAGTGCTCAGTACTCGGGGTGCTTGGTGCTCAGTACTCAGGGTGCTCAGTGCTCAGTACTCGGGGTGCTGGGTGCTCAGTGCTCAGGGTGCTCAGTGCTCAGTGCTCGGGGTGCTGGGTGCTCAGTGCTCGGGGCGCTGGGTGCTCAGTGCTCGGGGTGCTGGGTGCTCAGTACTCAGGGTGCTGGGTGCTCAGTGCTCAGGGTGCTCAGTGCTCAGTACTCAGTGCTCAGGGTGCTCAGTGCTCAGTGCTCAGGGTGCTGGGTGTTCAGTACTCAGGGTGCTGGGTGCTCAGTACTCAGGGTGCTGGGTGCTCAGTGCTCAGGGTGCTGGGAGCTCAGTAGTCTGGGTGTTGGGTGCTCAGTACTCAGGGTGCTGGGTGCTCCGTGCTCAGGGTGCTGGGTGCTCAGTGCTCAGGGTTCTGGGTGCTCAGTGCTCAGGGTGCTGGGTGGTCAGTACTCAGGGTGCTGGGTGCTTAGTGCTCAAGGTGCTCGGTGCTCAGTACTCAAGGTGCTGGGTGCTCAGTGCTCAGGGTGCTGGGTGCTCAGTACTCGGGGTTCTCCGTGCTCATGGTGCTGGGTGCTCAGTGCTCAGGGTGCTGGGTGCTCAGTGCTCGGGGTGCTGGGTGCTGAGTGCTCAGGGTGCTGGGTGCTCAGTGCTCGGGGTGCTCGGTGCTCAGTGCTCAGGGTGCTGGGTGCTCAGTACTCAGGGTGCTGGGTGATTAGTACTCAGGTTGCTCAGTGCTCAGTACACAGGGTGCTGGGTGCTCAGTGCTCGGGGTGCTGGGTGCTCAGTGCTCAGTACTCAGGGTGCTGGGTGCTCAGTGCTCAGGGTGCTGGGTGCTCAGTACTCAGCGTGCTGGGTGCTCAGTACTCAGGGTGCTGGGTGCTCAGTGCTCAGGGTGCTGGGTGCTCAGTGCTCAGGGTGCTGGGTGCTCAGTGATCGGGGTGCTGGGTGCTGAGTACTCAGGGTGCTCAGTGCTCGGTTAGCTCGGTGCTCAGTACTCAGGGTGCTGGGTGCTCAGTACTCAGTGCTCGGGGTCCTGGGTGCTCCGTGCTCGGGGTGCTGTGTGCTCAGTGTTCTGGGTGCTGGGTTCTCAGTACTCAGGGTGCTGGGTGCTCAGTACTCAGGGTGCTCGGTGCTCAGTACTCAGGGTGCTGGGTCCTCAGTGCTCAGGGTGCTGGGTACTCAGTACTCAGGGTGCTGGGTGCTCAGTACTCAGGGTGCTGGGTGCTCAGTGCTCAGGGTGCTGGGTGCTCAGTGCTCAGGGTGCTGGGTGCTCAGTACTCAGGGTGCTGGGTGCTCAGTGCTCAGGGTGATCGGTGCTCAGTACTCAGGGTGCTCAGTACTCAGGATGCTGGGTGCTCAGTGCTCAGGGTGCTGGGTGCTCAGTACTCAGGGTACTCAGTACTCAGGGTGCTGGGTGCTCAGTGCTCAGGGTGATCGGTGCTCAGTACTCAGGGTACTCAGTACTCAGGGTGCTGGGTGCTCAGTACTCAGGGTGCTGGGTGCTCAGTGCTCAGGGTGCTGGGTGCTCAGTGCTCAGGGTGCTGGGTGCTCAGTGCTCGGGGTGCTGGGTGCTCAGTGCTCAGGGTGATCGGTGCTCAGTACTCAGGGTGCTGGGTGCTCAGTGCTCAGGGTGCTGGGTGCTCAGTCCTCAGGGTGCTCAGTGCTCAGGGTGCTGGGTGCTCAGTACTCATGGTGCTGGGTGCTCAGTACTCAGGGGGCTGGGTGCTCAGCGCTCAGTGTGCTGGGTGCTCAGTGCTCAGGGCGCTGGGTGCTCAGTGCTCGGGGTGCTGGGTGCTCAGTGCTCGGGGTGCTGGGTGGTCAGTGCTCAGTGCTCAAGGTGCTGGGTGCTCAGTGCTCAGTGCTCAGGGTGCTGGGTGCTCAGTACTCAGGGTGCTGGGTGCTCAGTACTCAGGGTGCTGGGTGCTCAGTTCTCAGGGTGCTGGGTGATCAGTACTCTGGGTGTTGGGTGCTCAGTACTCAGGTTGCTCAGTGCTCAGTACTCGGGGTGCTCGGTGCTCAGTGCTCAGTGTGCTCAGTGCTCAGGGTGCTGGGTGCTCAGTGCTCGGGGCGCTGGGTGCTCAGTGCTCGGGGTGCTGGGTGCTCAGTACTCAGGGTGCTGTGTGCTCAGTGCTCTGTACTCAGCGTGCTGGGTGCTCAGTGCTCAGTGCTGAGGGTGCTCAGTGCTCAGGGTGCTCAGTGCTCAGGGTGCTGGGTGCTCAGGGTGCTGGGTGCTCAGTGCTCGGGGTGCTGGGTGCTCAGTTCTCAGTGCTCAGGGTGCTGGGTGCTCAGTGCTCTGTGCTCAGGGTGCTGGGTGTTCAGTACTCAGGGTGCTCGGTGCTCAGTGCTCAGGGTGCTAGGTGCTCAGTACTCAGGGTGCTGGGTGCTCAGTGCTCGGGGTGCTGGGTGCTCAGTACTCAGGGTGCAGGGTGCTCAGTACTCAGGGTGCTGGGTGCTCAGTGCTCAGGGTGCTGGGTGCTCAGTACTCAGGGTGCTCGGTGCTCAGTACTCAGGGTGCTCGGTGCTCAGTACTCAGGGTGCTGGGTGCTCAGTACTCAGGGTGCTGAATGCTCAGTACTCACGGTGCTGGGTGCTCAGTGCTCAGGGTGCTGGGTGCTCAGTGCTCTGGGTGCTGGGTGCTCACTGCTCAGGGTGCTGGGTGCTCAGTGCTCAGGGTGCTGGGTGCTCAGTGATCGGGGTGATGGGTGCTGAGTGCTCAGGGTGCTGAGTGCTCAGTGCTCGGGGTGCTCGGTGCTCAGTGCTCAGGGTCCTGGGTGCTCAGTACTCAGGGTGCTGGGTGCTTAGTAATCAGGGTGCTCAGTGCTCAGTACACAGGGTGCTGGGTGCTCAGTGCTCGGGGTGCTGGGTGCTCAGTGCTCAGTACTCAGGGTGCTGGGTGTTCAGTGCTCAGGGTGCTGGGTGCTCAGTGCTCAGGGTGCTGGGTGCTCAGTGCTCGGGGAGCTCGGTGCTCAGTACTCAGGGTGCTGGGTGCTCAGTACTCAGTGCTCGGGGTCCTGGGTGCTCCGTGCTCGGGGTGATCTGTTCTCAGTACTCAGGGTGCTGGGTGCTCAGTGCTCGGGGTGCTGGGTGCTCAGTCCTCGGGGTGCTCAGTACTCAGGGTACTGGGTGCTCAGTACTCAGGGTGCTGGGTGCTCAGAGCTCGGGGTGCTCGGTGCTCAGTACTCGGGGTGCTGGGTGCTCAGTGCTCAGGGTGCTGGGTGCTCAGTGCTCGGGGTGCTGGGTGCTCAGTGCTGAGGGTGCTGGCTGCTCAGTGCTCAGGGTGCTGGCTGCTCAGTACTCAGGGTGCTAGGTGCTCAGTACTCAGGGTGCTCAGTGCTCAGTACTCAGCGTGCTGGGTGCTCAGTACTCAGGGTGTTCAGTGCTCAGTACTCAGCGTGCTTTGTGCTCAGTGCTCAGGGTGCTGGGTGCTCAGTACTCAGGGTGCTGGGTGCTCAGTATTCAGGGTGCTGGGTGCTCAGTACTCAGGGTGCTGGGTGCTCAGTGCTCGGGGTGCTCGGTGATCAGTACTCAGGGTGCTGGGTGCTCATTACTCAGGGTGCTGGGTGCTCAGTGCTCAGGGTGCTGGGTGCTCAGTGCTCGGGGTGCTCGGTGATCAGTACTCAGGGTGCTGGGTGCTCAGTGCTCAGGGTGCTGAGTACTCAGTACTCAGGGTGCTGGGTGCTCAGTGCTCGGGGTGCTGGGTGCTCAGTGCTCAGTACTCAGGGTGCTGGGTGCTCAGTGCTCAGGGTGCTGGGTGCTCAGTACTCAGGGTGCTGGGTGCTCAGTGCTCAGGGTGATCGGTGCTCAGTACTCAGGGTGCTCAGTACTCAGGATGCTGGGTGCTCAGTGCTCAGGGTGCTGGGTGCTCAGTACTCAGGGTACTCAGTACTCAGGGTGCTGGGTGCTCAGTGCTCAGGGTGATCAGTGCTCAGTACTCAGGGTACTCAGTACTCAGGGTGCTGGGTGCTCAGTACTCAGGGTGCTGGGTGCTCAGTGCTCAGGGTGCTGGGTGCTCAGTGCTCAGGGTGCTGGGTGCTCAGTGCTCGGGGTGCTGGGTGCTCAGTGCTCAGGGTGATCGGTGCTCAGTACTCAGGGTGCTGGGTGCTCAGTGCTCAGGGTGCTGGGTGCTCAGTCCTCAGGGTGCTCAGTGCTCAGGGTGCTGGGTGCTCAGTACTCATGGTGCTGGGTGCTCAGTACTCAGGGGGCTGGGTGCTCAGCGCTCAGTGTGCTGGGTGCTCAGTGCTCAGGGCGCTGGGTGCTCAGTGCTCGGGGTGCTGGGTGCTCAGTGCTCGGGGTGCTGGGTGGTCAGTGCTCAGTGCTCAAGGTGCTGGGTGCTCAGTGCTCAGTGCTCAGGGTGCTGGGTGCTCAGTACTCAGGGTGCTGGGTGCTCAGTACTCAGGGTGCTGGGTGCTCAGTTCTCAGGGTGCTGGGTGATCAGTACTCTGGGTGTTGGGTGCTCAGTACTCAGGTTGCTCAGTGCTCAGTACTCGGGGTGCTCGGTGCTCAGTGCTCAGTGTGCTCAGTGCTCAGGGTGCTGGGTGCTCAGTGCTCGGGGCGCTGGGTGCTCAGTGCTCGGGGTGCTGGGTGCTCAGTACTCAGGGTGCTGTGTGCTCAGTGCTCTGTACTCAGCGTGCTGGGTGCTCAGTGCTCAGTGCTGAGGGTGCTCAGTGCTCAGGGTGCTCAGTGCTCAGGGTGCTGGGTGCTCAGGGTGCTGGGTGCTCAGTGCTCGGGGTGCTGGGTGCTCAGTTCTCAGTGCTCAGGGTGCTGGGTGCTCAGTGCTCTGTGCTCAGGGTGCTGGGTGTTCAGTACTCAGGGTGCTCGGTGCTCAGTGCTCAGGGTGCTAGGTGCTCAGTACTCAGGGTGCTGGGTGCTCAGTGCTCGGGGTGCTGGGTGCTCAGTACTCAGGGTGCAGGGTGCTCAGTACTCAGGGTGCTGGGTGCTCAGTGCTCAGGGTGCTGGGTGCTCAGTACTCAGGGTGCTCGGTGCTCAGTACTCAGGGTGCTCGGTGCTCAGTACTCAGGGTGCTGGGTGCTCAGTACTCAGGGTGCTGAGTGCTCAGTACTCAGGGTGCTGGGTGCTCAGTGCTCAGGGTGCTGGGTGCTCAGTGCTCTGGGTGCTGGGTGCTCACTGCTCAGGGTGCTGGGTGCTCAGTGCTCAGGGTGCTGGGTGCTCAGTGATCGGGGTGATGGGTGCTGAGTGCTCAGGGTGCTGAGTGCTCAGTGCTCGGGGTGCTCGGTGCTCAGTGCTCAGGGTCCTGGGTGCTCAGTACTCAGGGTGCTGGGTGCTTAGTAATCAGGGTGCTCAGTGCTCAGTACACAGGGTGCTGGGTGCTCAGTGCTCGGGGTGCTGGGTGCTCAGTGCTCAGTACTCAGGGTGCTGGGTGTTCAGTGCTCAGGGTGCTGGGTGCTCAGTGCTCAGGGTGCTGGGTGCTCAGTGCTCGGAGAGCTCGGTGCTCAGTACTCAGGGTGCTGGGTGCTCAGTACTCAGTGCTCGGGGTCCTGGGTGCTCCGTGCTCGGGGTGATCTGTTCTCAGTACTCAGGGTGCTGGGTGCTCAGTGCTCGGGGTGCTGGGTGCTCAGTCCTCGGGGTGCTCAGTACTCAGGGTACTGGGTGCTCAGTACTCAGGGTGCTGGGTGCTCAGAGCTCGGGGTGCTCGGTGCTCAGTACTCGGGGTGCTGGGTGCTCAGTGCTCAGGGTGCTGGGTGCTCAGTGCTCGGGGTGCTGGGTGCTCAGTGCTGAGGGTGCTGGCTGCTCAGTGCTCAGGGTGCTGGCTGCTCAGTACTCAGGGTGCTAGGTGCTCAGTACTCAGGGTGCTCAGTGCTCAGTACTCAGCGTGCTGGGTGCTCAGTGCTCAGGGTCCTCGGTGCTCAGTACTCAGGGTGTTCAGTGCTCAGTACTCAGCGTGCTTTGTGCTCAGTGCTCAGGGTGCTGGGTGCTCAGTACTCAGGGTGCTGGGTGCTCAGTATTCAGGGTGCTGGGTGCTCAGTACTCAGGGTGCTGGGTGCTCAGTGCTCGGGGTGCTCGGTGATCAGTACTCAGGGTGCTGGGTGCTCATTACTCAGGGTGCTGGGTGCTCAGTGCTCAGGGTGCTGGGTGCTCAGTGCTCGGGGTGCTCGGTGATCAGTACTCAGGGTGCTGGGTGCTCAGTGCTCAGGGTGCTGAGTACTCAGTACTCAGGGTGCTGGGTGCTCAGTGCTCGGGGTGCTGGGTGCTCAGTGCTCAGTACTCAGGGTGCTGGGTGCTCAGTGCTCAGGGTGCTGGGTGCTCAGTACTCAGGGTGCTGGGTGCTCAGTGCTCAGGGTGATCGGTGCTCAGTACTCAGGGTGCTCAGTACTCAGGATGCTGGGTGCTCAGTGCTCAGGGTGCTGGGTGCTCAGTACTCAGGGTACTCAGTACTCAGGGTGCTGGGTGCTCAGTGCTCAGGGTGATCGGTGCTCAGTACTCAGGGTACTCAGTACTCAGGGTGCTGGGTGCTCAGTACTCAGGGTGCTGGGTGCTCAGTGCTCAGGGTGCTGGGTGCTCAGTGCTCAGGGTGCTGGGTGCTCAGTGCTCGGGGTGCTGGGTGCTCAGTGCTCAGGGTGATCGGTGCTCAGTACTCAGGGTGCTGGGTGCTCAGTGCTCAGGGTGCTGGGTGCTCAGTCCTCAGGGTGCTCAGTGCTCAGGGTGCTGGGTGCTCAGTACTCATGGTGCTGGGTGCTCAGTACTCAGGGGGCTGGGTGCTCAGCGCTCAGTGTGCTGGGTGCTCAGTGCTCAGGGCGCTGGGTGCTCAGTGCTCGGGGTGCTGGGTGCTCAGTGCTCGGGGTGCTGGGTGGTCAGTGCTCAGTGCTCAAGGTGCTGGGTGCTCAGTGCTCAGTGCTCAGGGTGCTGGGTGCTCAGTACTCAGGGTGCTGGGTGCTCAGTACTCAGGGTGCTGGGTGCTCAGTTCTCAGGGTGCTGGGTGATCAGTACTCTGGGTGTTGGGTGCTCAGTACTCAGGTTGCTCAGTGCTCAGTACTCGGGGTGCTCGGTGCTCAGTGCTCAGTGTGCTCAGTGCTCAGGGTGCTGGGTGCTCAGTGCTCGGGGCGCTGGGTGCTCAGTGCTCGGGGTGCTGGGTGCTCAGTACTCAGGGTGCTGTGTGCTCAGTGCTCTGTACTCAGCGTGCTGGGTGCTCAGTGCTCAGTGCTGAGGGTGCTCAGTGCTCAGGGTGCTCAGTGCTCAGGGTGCTGGGTGCTCAGGGTGCTGGGTGCTCAGTGCTCGGGGTGCTGGGTGCTCAGTTCTCAGTGCTCAGGGTGCTGGGTGCTCAGTGCTCTGTGCTCAGGGTGCTGGGTGTTCAGTACTCAGGGTGCTCGGTGCTCAGTGCTCAGGGTGCTAGGTGCTCAGTACTCAGGGTGCTGGGTGCTCAGTGCTCGGGGTGCTGGGTGCTCAGTACTCAGGGTGCAGGGTGCTCAGTACTCAGGGTGCTGGGTGCTCAGTGCTCAGGGTGCTGGGTGCTCAGTACTCAGGGTGCTCGGTGCTCAGTACTCAGGGTGCTCGGTGCTCAGTACTCAGGGTGCTGGGTGCTCAGTACTCAGGGTGCTGAGTGCTCAGTACTCAGGGTGCTGGGTGCTCAGTGCTCAGGGTGCTGGGTGCTCAGTGCTCTGGGTGCTGGGTGCTCACTGCTCAGGGTGCTGGGTGCTCAGTGCTCAGGGTGCTGGGTGCTCAGTGATCGGGGTGATGGGTGCTGAGTGCTCAGGGTGCTGAGTGCTCAGTGCTCGGGGTGCTCGGTGCTCAGTGCTCAGGGTCCTGGGTGCTCAGTACTCAGGGTGCTGGGTGCTTAGTAATCAGGGTGCTCAGTGCTCAGTACACAGGGTGCTGGGTGCTCAGTGCTCGGGGTGCTGGGTGCTCAGTGCTCAGTACTCAGGGTGCTGGGTGTTCAGTGCTCAGGGTGCTGGGTGCTCAGTGCTCAGGGTGCTGGGTGCTCAGTGCTCGGGGAGCTCGGTGCTCAGTACTCAGGGTGCTGGGTGCTCAGTACTCAGTGCTCGGGGTCCTGGGTGCTCCGTGCTCGGGGTGATCTGTTCTCAGTACTCAGGGTGCTGGGTGCTCAGTGCTCGGGGTGCTGGGTGCTCAGTCCTCGGGGTGCTCAGTACTCAGGGTACTGGGTGCTCAGTACTCAGGGTGCTGGGTGCTCAGAGCTCGGGGTGCTCGGTGCTCAGTACTCGGGGTGCTGGGTGCTCAGTGCTCAGGGTGCTGGGTGCTCAGTGCTCGGGGTGCTGGGTGCTCAGTGCTGAGGGTGCTGGCTGCTCAGTGCTCAGGGTGCTGGCTGCTCAGTACTCAGGGTGCTAGGTGCTCAGTACTCAGGGTGCTCAGTGCTCAGTACTCAGCGTGCTGGGTGCTCAGTGCTCAGGGTCCTCGGTGCTCAGTACTCAGGGTGTTCAGTGCTCAGTACTCAGCGTGCTTTGTGCTCAGTGCTCAGGGTGCTGGGTGCTCAGTACTCAGGGTGCTGGGTGCTCAGTATTCAGGGTGCTGGGTGCTCAGTACTCAGGGTGCTGGGTGCTCAGTGCTCGGGGTGCTCGGTGATCAGTACTCAGGGTGCTGGGTGCTCATTACTCAGGGTGCTGGGTGCTCAGTGCTCAGGGTGCTGGGTGCTCAGTGCTCGGGGTGCTCGGTGATCAGTACTCAGGGTGCTGGGTGCTCAGTGCTCAGGGTGCTGAGTACTCAGTACTCAGGGTGCTGGGTGCTCAGTGCTCGGGGTGCTGGGTGCTCAGTGCTCAGTACTCAGGGTGCTGGGTGCTCAGTGCTCAGGGTGCTGGGTGCTCAGTACTCAGCGTGCTGGGTGCTCAGTACTCAGGGTGCTGGGTGCTCAGTACTCAGGGTGCTGGGTGCTCAGTGCTCAGGGTGCTGGGTGCTCAGTGATCGGGGTGCTGGGTGCTGAGTACTCAGGGTGCTCAGTGCTCGGTTAGCTCGGTGCTCAGTACTCAGGGTGCTGGGTGCTCAGTACTCAGTGCTCGGGGTCCTGGGTGCTCCGTGCTCGGGGTGCTGTGTGCTCAGTGCTCTGGGTGCTGGGTGCTCAGTACTCAGGGTGCTGGGTGCTCAGTACTCAGGGTGCTCGGTGCTCAGTACTCAGGGTGCTGGGTCCTCAGTGCTCAGGGTGCTGGGTACTCAGTACTCAGGGTGCTGGGTGCTCAGTACTCAGGGTGCTGGGTGCTCAGTGCTCAGGGTGCTGGGTGCTCAGTGCTCAGGGTGCTGGGTGCTCAGTACTCAGGGTGCTGGGTGCTCAGTGCTCAGGGTGATCGGTGCTCAGTACTCAGGGTGCTCAGTACTCAGGATGCTGGGTGCTCAGTGCTCAGGGTGCTGGGTGCTCAGTACTCAGGGTACTCAGTACTCAGGGTGCTGGGTGCTCAGTGCTCAGGGTGATCGGTGCTCAGTACTCAGGGTACTCAGTACTCAGGGTGCTGGGTGCTCAGTACTCAGGGTGCTGGGTGCTCAGTGCTCAGGGTGCTGGGTGCTCAGTGCTCAGGGTGCTGGGTGCTCAGTGCTCGGGCTGCTGGCTGCTCAGTGCTCAGGGTGATTGGTGCTCAGTACTCAGGGTGCTGGGTGCTCAGTGCTCAGGGTGCTGGGTGCTCAGTCCTCAGGGTGCTCAGTGCTCAGGGTGCTGGGTGCTCAGTACTCATGGTGCTGGGTGCTCAGTACTCAGGGGGCTGGGTGCTCAGTGCTCAGTGTGCTGGGTGCGCAGTGCTCAGGGCGCTGGGTGCTCAGTGCTCGGGGTGCTGGGTGCTCAGTGCTCGGGGTGCTGGGTGGTCAGTGCTCAGTGCTCAAGGTGCTGGGTGCTCAGTGCTCAGTGCTCAGGGTGCTGGGTGCTCAGTACTCAGGGTGCTGGGTGCTCAGTACTCAGGGTGCTGGGTGCTCAGTTCTCAGGGTGCTGGGTGATCAGTACTCTGGGTGTTGGGTGCTCAGTACTCAGGTTGCTCAGTGCTCAGTACTCGGGGTGCTCGGTGCTCAGTGCTCAGTGTGCTCAGTGCTCAGGGTGCTGGGTGCTCAGTGCTCGGGGCGCTGGGTGCTCAGTGCTCGGGGTGCTGGGTGCTCAGTACTCAGGGTGCTGTGTGCTCAGTGCTCAGTACTCAGCGTGCTGGGTGCTCAGTGCTCAGTGCTGAGGGTGCTCAGTGCTCAGGGTGCTCAGTGCTCAGGGTGCTGGGTGCTCAGGGTGCTGGGTGCTCAGTGCTCGGGGTGCTGGGTGCTCAGTTCTCAGTGCTCAGGGTGCTGGGTGCTCAGTGCTCAGTGCTCAGGGTGCTGGGTGTTCAGTACTCAGGGTGCTCGGTGCTCAGTGCTCAGGGTGCTAGGTGCTCAGTACTCAGGGTGCTGGGTGCTCAGTGCTCGGGGTGCTGGGTGCTCAGTACTCAGGGTGCTGGGTGCTCAGTACTCAGGGTGCTGGGTGCTCAGTGCTCAGGGTGCTGGGTGCTCAGTACTCAGGGTGCTCGGTGCTCAGTACTCAGGGTGCTCGGTGCTCAGTACTCAGGGTGCTGGGTGCTCAGTACTCAGGGTGCTGGGTGCTCAGTACTCAGGGTGCTGGGTGCTCAGTGCTCAGGGTGCTGGGTGCTCAGTGCTCTGGGTGCTGGGTGCTCACTGCTCAGGGTGCTGGGTGCTCAGTGCTCAGGGTGCTGGGTGCTCAGTGATCGGGGTGATGGGTGCTGAGTGCTCAGGGTGCTGAGTGCTCAGTGCTCGGGGTGCTCGGTGCTCAGTGCTCAGGGTCCTGGGTGCTCAGTACTCAGGGTGCTGGGTGCTTAGTAATCAGGGTGCTCAGTGTTCAGTACACAGGGTGCTGGGTGCTCAGTGCTCGGGGTGCTGGGTGCTCAGTGCTCAGTACTCAGGGTGCTGGGTGTTCAGTGCTCAGGGTGCGGGGTGCTCAGTGCTCAGGGTGCTGGGTGCTCAGTGCTCGGGGAGCTCGGTGCTCAGTACTCAGGGTGCTGGGTGCTCAGTACTCAGTGCTCGGGGTCCTGGGTGCTCCGTGCTCGGGGTGATCTGTTCTCAGTACTCAGGGTGCTGGGTGCTCAGTGCTCGGGGTGCTGGGTGCTCAGTCCTCGGGGTGCTCAGTACTCAGGGTACTGGGTGCTCAGTACTCAGGGTGCTGGGTGCTCAGAGCTCGGGGTGCTCGGTGCTCAGTACTCGGGGTGCTGGGTGCTCAGTGCTCAGGGTGCTGGGTGCTCAGTGCTCGGGGTGCTGGGTGCTCAGTGCTGAGGGTGCTGGCTGCTCAGAGCTCAGGGTGCTGGGTGCTCAGTACTCAGGGTGCTAGGTGCTCAGTACTCAGGGTGCTCAGTGCTCAGTACTCAGCGTGCTGGGTGCTCAGTGCTCAGGGTCCTCGGTGCTCAGTACTCAGGGTGTTCAGTGCTCAGTACTCAGCGTGCTTTGTGCTCAGTGCTCAGGGTGCTGGGTGCTCAGTACTCAGGGTGCTGGGTGCTCAGTATTCAGGGTGCTGGGTGCTCAGTACTCAGGGTGCTGGGTGCTCAGTGCTCGGGGTGCTCGGTGATCAGTACTCAGGGTGCTGGGTGCTCATTACTCAGGGTGCTGGGTGCTCAGTGCTCAGGGTGCTGGGTGCTCAGTGCTCGGGGTGCTCGGTGATCAGTACTCAGGGTGCTGGGTGCTCAGTGCTCAGGGTGCTGAGTACTCAGTACTCAGGGTGCTGGGTGCTCAGTGCTCGGGGTGCTGGGTGCTCAGTGCTCAGGGTGCTGGGTGCTCAGTACTCAGGGTGCTGGGTGCTCATTACTCAGGGTGCTGGGTGCTCAGTGCTCAGGGTGCTGGGTGCTCAGTCCTCAGGGTGCTGGGTGCTCAGTACTCAGGGTGTTCGGTGCTTAGTACTCAGGGTGCTCAGTGCTCAGTACTCAGGGTGCTGGTTGCTCAGTGCTCGGGGTGCTCGGTGCTCAGTACTCAACGTGCTGGGTGCTCAGTACTCAGGGTGCTGGGTGCTCCGTACTCAGGGTGCTGGGTGCTCAGTACTCAGGGTGCTGGGTGCTCAGTACTCAGGGTGCTGGGTGCTCAGTGCTCAGGGTGCTGGGTGCTCAGTACTCAGGGTGTTGGGTGCTCAGTACTCAGGGTGCTCGGTGCTCAGTACTCAGGGTGCTGGGTGCTCAGTGCTCAGGGTCCTTTGTACTCAGTACTCAGGGTTCTGGGTGCTCAGTACTCAGGGTGCTGGGTGCTCAGTGCTCAGGGTGCTGGGTGCTCAGTGCTCAGGGTGCTGTGTGCTCAGTACTCAGGGTGCTGGGTGCTCAGTGCTCAGGGTGATCGGTGCTCAGTACTCAGGGTGCTCAGTACTCAGGGTGCTGTGTGCTCAGTGCTCAGGGTGCTGGGTGCTCAGTACTCAGGGTGCTCAGTGCACAGGGTGCTGGGTGCTCAGGGTGCTGGGTGCTCAGTGCTCGGGGTGCTGGGTGCTCAGTGCTCAGTGCTCAGGGTGCTGGGTGCTCAGTGCTCAGGGTGCTGTGTGCTCAGTGCTCAGTACTCAGCGTGCTGGGTGCTCAGTGCTCAGAGTGTTGGGTGCTCAGTACTCAGGGAGCTGGGTGCTCAGTGCTCAGTGCTCAGGGTGCTCAGTGCTCAGGGTGCTCAGTGCTCAGGGTGCTGGGTGCTCAGGGTGCTGGGTGCTCAGTGCTCGGGGTGCTGGGTGCTCAGTGCTCAGTGCTCAGGGTGCTGGGTGCTCAGTGCTCAGTGCTCAGGGTGCTGGGTGTTCAGTACTCAGGGTGCTCGGTGCTCAGTGCTCAGGGTGCTAGGTGCTCAGTACTCAGGGTGCTGGGTGCTCAGTGCTCGGGGTGCTGGGTGCTCAGTGCTCAGGGTGATCAGTGCTCAGTACTCAGTGTGCTGGGTGCTCAGTACTCAGGGTGCTGGGTGCTCAGTGCTCAGGGTGCTGGGTGCTCAGTACTCAGGGTGCTGGGTGCTCAGTACTCAGGGTGCTCCGTGCTCAGTACTCAGGGTGCTGGGTGCTCAGTGCTCAGGGTGCTTTGTACTCAGTACTCAGGGTTCTGGTTGCTCAGTACTCAGGGTGCTGGGTGCTCAATGCTCAGGGTGCTGGGTGCTCAGTGCTCAGGGTGCTGGGTGCTCAGTACTCAGGGTGCTGGGTGCTCAGTGCTCAGGGTGATCGGTGCTCAGTACTCAGGGTGCTCAGTACTCAGGGTGCTGGGTGCTCAGTACTCAGGGTGCTGGGTGCTCAGTGCTCAGGGTGCTGGGCTCTCAGTGCTCTGGGTGCTGGGTGCTCAGTGCTCAGGGTGCTGGGTGCTCAGTGCTCAGGGTGCTGGGTGCTCAGTGATCGGGGTGATGGGTGCTGAGTGCTCAGGGTGCTGGGTGCTCAGTGCTCGGGGTGCTCGGTGCTCAGTGCTCAGGGTCCTGGGTGCTCAGTACTCAGGGTGCTGGGTGCTTAGTAATCAGGGTGCTCAGTGCTCAGTACACAGGGTGCTGGGTGCTCAGTGCTCGGGGTGCTGGGTGCTCAGTGCTCAGTACTCAGGGTGCTGGATGCTCAGTGCTCAGGGTGCTGAGTGCTCAGTACTCAGCGTGCTGGGTGCTCAGTACTCAGGGTGCTGGGTGCTCAGTGCTCAGGGTGCTGGGTGCTCAGTGCTCAGGGTGCTGGGTGCTCAGTGCTCGGGGAGCTCGGTGCTCAGTACTCAGGGTGCTGGGTGCTCAGTACTCAGTGCTCGGGGTCCTGGGTGCTCCGTGCTCGGGGTGCTGGGGTGCTCAGTACTCAGGGTGCTGGGTGCTCATTCTCGGGGTGCTGGGTGCTCAGTGCTCGGGGTGCTGGGTGCTCAGTACTCAGGGTGCTGGGGGCTCAGTACTCAGGGTGCTGGGTGCTCAGTACTCAGGGTGCTCTGTTCTCAGTACTCAGGGTGCTGGATGCTCATTCTCGGGGTGCTGGGTGCTCAGTGCTCGGGGTGCTGGGTTCTCAGTACTCAGGGTGCTGGGGGCTCAGTACTCAGGGTGCTGGGTGCTCAGTACTCAGGGTGATATGTTCTCAGTACTCAGGGTGCTGGGTGCTCAGTGCTCGGGGTGCTGGGTGCTCAGTACTCGGGGAGCTCAGTACTCAGGGTACTGGGTGCTCAGTACTCAGGGTGCTGGGTGCTCAGTGCTCGGGGTGCTCGGTGCTCAGTACTCGGGGTGCTGGGTGCTCAGTACTCGGGGTGCTGGGTGCTCAGTGCTCAGGGTGCTGGGTGCTCAGTGCTCGGGGTGGTGGGTGCTCAGTGCTGAGGGTGCTGGCTGCTCAGTGCTCAGGGTGCTGGGTGCTCAGTACTCAGGGTGCTAGGTGCTCTGTACTCAGGGTGCTCAGTGCTCAGTACTCAGCGTGCTGGGTGCTCAGTGCTCAGGGTCCTCGGTGCTCAGTACTCAGGGTGCTCAGTGCTCAGTACTCAGCGTGCTTTGTGCTCAGTGCTCAGGGTGCTGGGTGCTCAGTACGCAGGGTGCTGGGTGCTCAGTACTCAGGGTGCTGGGTGCTCAGTACTCAGGGTGCTGGGTGCTCAGTGCTCGGGGTGCTCGGTGATCAGTACTCAGGGTGCTGGGTGCTCAGTGCTCAGGGTGCTGAGTACTCAGTACTCAGGGTGCTCCGTGCTCAGTGCTCAGGGTGCTGGGTGCTCAGTGCTCAGGGGTGCTGGGTGCTCAGTGCTCGGGTGCTGGGTGCTCAGTGCTCGGGGTGCTGGGTGCTCAGTGCTCGGGGTGCTGGATGCTCAGTGCTCAGGGTGCTGGGTGCTCAGTGCTCAGGGTGCTGGGTGCTCAGTACTCAGGGTGCTGGGTGCTCATTACTCAGGGTGCTGGGTGCTCAGTGCTCAGGGTGCTGGGTGCTCAGTCCTCAGGGTGCTGGGTGCTCAGTACTCAGGGTGTTCGGTGCTTAGTACTCAGGGTGCTCAGTGCTCAGTACTCAGGGTGCTGGTTGCTCAGTGCTCGGGGTGCTCGGTGCTCAGTACTCAGGGTGCTGGGTGCTCAGTGCTCAGGGTGCTGGGTGCTCAGTACTCAGGGTGCTGGGTGCTCAGTACTCGGGGTGCTGGGTGCTCAGTACTCGGGGTGCTGGGTGCTCAGTGCTCAGGGTGCTGGGTGCTCAGTGCTCGGGGTGGTGGGTGCTCAGTGCTGAGGGTGCTGGCTGCTCAGTGCTCAGGGTGCTGGGTGCTCAGTACTCAGGGTGCTAGGTGCTCAGTACTCAGGGTGCTCAGTGCTCAGTACTCAGCGTGCTGGGTGCTCAGTGCTCAGGGTCCTCGGTGCTCAGTACTCAGGGTGCTCAGTGCTCAGTACTCAGCGTGCTTTGTGCTCAGTGCTCAGGGTGCTGGGTGCTCAGTACTCAGGGTGCTGGGTGCTCAGTACTCAGGGTGCTGGGTGCTCAGTACTCAGGGTGCTGGGTGCTCAGTGCTCGGGGTGCTCGGTGATCAGTACTC
>NW_024543503.1:0-105509 GCF_018167655.1 Microtus oregoni | reverse complement strand
CTCGGGGTGCTGGGTGCTCAGTGCTCGGGGTGCTCGGTGCTCAGTGCTCGGGATGCTGGGTGCTCAGTACTCGGGGTGCTCGGTGCTCAGTACTCAGGGTGCTGGGTGTTCAGTGCTCAGGGTGCTGGGTGCTCAGTGCTCGGGGTGCTGGGTGCTCGGTGCTCAGGTTGCTGGGTGCTCAGTACTCGGGGTGCTGGGTGCTCAGTACTCAGGGTGCTGGGTGCTCATTGCTCGGGGTGCTGGGTGCTCAGTGCTACGGGTGCTGGGTGCTCAGTGCTCGGGGTGCTGGGTGCTCAGTGCTCGGAGCGCTGGGTGCTCAGTGCTCGGGGTGCTCGGTGCTCAGTACTCAGGGTGCTGGGTGCTCAGTGCTCAGGGTGCTCGGTGCTCAGTACTCAGGGTGCTGGGTGCTCAGTGCTCGGTGTGCTCGGTGCTCAGTACGTTGGGTGCTCAGTACTCAGGGTGCTTTGTGCTCAGTGCTCAGGGTGATAGGTGCTCAGTACTCAGGGTGCTCAGTACTCAGAGTGCTGGGTGCTCAGGGGTCGGGGTGCTGGGGAGCTCAGTACTCAGGGTGCCGGGTGCTCAGTTCTCGGGGTGCTGGGTGCTGAGTGCTCAGGGTGCTGGGTGCTCAGTACTCGGGGTGCTGGGTGCTCAGTACTCAGGGTGCTCGCTGCTCAGTACTCAGGGTGCTGGGTGCTCAGTGCTCAGGGTGCAGGGAGCTCAGTACTCAGGGTGCTCGGTGCTCAGTACTCAGGGTGATCGGTGGTCAGTCCTCAGGGTGCTCAGTACTCAGGGTGCTGGGTGCTTAGTGCTCTGGTTGCTCAGTACTCAGTGTGCTGGTGCTCAGTACTCAGGGTGCTGGGTGCTCAGTGCTCGGGGTGCTGGGTGCTCAGTACTCAGGGTGCTGGGTGCTCAGTGCTCAGGGTGCTGGGTGCTCAGTACTCAGGGTGCTGGGTGCTCAGTACTCAGTGCTCGGGGTCCTGGGTTCTCAGCCCTCTGGGTGCTTAGTGCACAGTACTCAGGGTGCTGGGTGCTCAGTATTCAAGGTGCTCAGTGCTCGGGGTGCTGGGTGCTCAGTACTCAGGGTGCTGATTGCTCAGTACTCAGGGTGCTGGGTGCTCATTCTCGGGGTGCTGGGTGCTCAGTGCTCGGGGTGCTGGGTGCTCAGTACTCGGGGTGCTGGTTGCTCAGTGCTCAGCGTGCTGGGTGCTCAGTACTCAGGGTGCTCGGTTCTCAGTACTCAGGGTGCTGGGTGCTCATTCTCGGGGTGCTGGGTGCTCAGTGCTCAGGGTGCTGGGTGCTCAGTGCTCAGGGTCCTCGGTGCTCAGTACTCAGGGTGCTCAGTACTCAGCGTGCTTTGTGCTCAGTGCTCAGGGTGCTGAGTGCTCAGTACTCAGGGTGCTGGGTGCTCAGTACTCGGGGAGCTGGGTGCTCATTACACAGGGTGCTGGGTGCTCAGTGCTCGGGGTGCTCGCTGCTCAGTACTCTTGGTGCTGGGTGCTCAGTACTCAGGGTGCTGTTTGCTCAGTGCTCGGGGTGCTCGTGCTCAGTGCTCAGGATGCTCGGTGCTCAGTACTTTTGGTGCTGGGTGCTCAGTACTCGGGGTGCTGGTTGCTCAGTGCTCAGCGTGCTGGGTGCTCAGTACTCAGGGTGCTCGGTTCTCAGTACTCAGGGTGCTGGGTGCTCATTCTCGGGGTGCTGGGTGCTCAGTGCTCAGGGTGCTGGGTGCTCAGTGCTCAGGGTCCTCGGTGCTCAGTACTCAGGGTGCTCAGTACTCAGCGTGCTTTGTGCTCAGTGCTCAGGGTGCTGGGTGCTCAGTACTCAGGGTGCTGGGTGCTCAGTACTCGGGGAGCTGGGTGCTCATTACACAGGGTGCTGGGTGCTCAGTGCTCGGGGTGCTCGCTGCTCAGTACTCTTGGTGCTGGGTGCTCAGTACTCAGGGTGCTGGGTGCTCAGTGCTCGGGGTGCTCGGTGCTCAGTGCTCAGGATGCTCGGTGCTCAGTACTTTTGGTGCTGGGTGCTCAGTACTCAGGGTGCTGGGTGCTCAGTGCTCGGGGTGCTCGGTGCTCAGTACTCAGGGTGCTGGGTTCTCAGTGCTCAGGGTGCTGGGTGCTCAGTACTCAGGGTGCTGGTTGCTCAGTGCTCAGGGTGCTGGGTCCTCAGTACTCAGGGTGCTCGGTGCTCAGTGCTCAGGGTGCTGGGTGCTCAGTGCTCGGGGTGCTCGGTGCTCAGTACTCAGGGTGCTGGGTGCTCAGTGCTCGGGGTGCTGGGTGCTCAGTGCTCAGGGTGCTGGGTGCTCAGTACTCAGGGTGCTCGGTGCTCAGAACTCAGGGTGCTGGGTGCTCAGTGCTCAGGTGCTGGGTGCTAAGTACTCAGGGTGCTGGGTGCTCAGTACTCAGGGTGCTGGGTGCTCAGTGCTCACGGTGCTGGGTGCTCCGTACTCAGGGTGCTTGGTGCTAAGCACTCAGGGTGCTCAGTACTCAGGGTGCTGGGTGCTCAGTGCTCGGGGTGCTGGGTGCTCAGTACTCAGGGTGCTGGGTGCTCAGTCCTCAGGGAGCTCAGTGCTCAGGGTGCTGGGTGCTCAGTGCTCGGGGTGCTCGGTGCTCAGTACTCAGGTTGCTGAGTGCTCAGTACTCAGGTTGCTGGGTGCTCAGTACTCAGGGTGCTGGGTGCTCAGTGCTCGGGGTGCTGGGTGCTCAGTGCTCGGGGTGCTGGGTGCTCAGTGCTCGGGGTGCTGGGTGCTCAGTGCTCAGGGTGCTGGGTGCTCAGTGCTCAGGGTGCTGGGTGCTCAGTGCTCGGGGTGCTGGGTGCTCAGTACTCAGGGTGCTGGGTGCTCAGTGCTCGGGGTGCTGGATGCTCAGTGCTCAGGTTGCTGGGTGCTCAGTGCTCGGGGTGCTGGGTGCTCAGTGCTCAGTACTCAGGGTGCTGGGTGCTCAGTGCTCAGGGTGCTGGGTGCTCAGTACTCAGGGTACTCGGTGCTCAGTACTCAGGGTGCTGGGTGATCAGTGCTCGGGGTGCTGGGTGCTCAGTGCTCAGGGTGCTGGGTGCTCAGTACTCAGGGTACTCGGTGCTCAGTACTCAGGGTGCTGGGTGCTCAGTGCTCGGGGTGCTCGGTGCTCAGTGCTCGGGGTGCTGGGTGCTCAGTACTCGGGGTGCTCAGTGCTCAGTACTCAGGGTGCTGGGTGCTCAGTGCTCACGGTGCTGGGTGCTCAGTGCTCGGGGTGCTGGCTGCTCGGTGCTCAGGTTGCTGGGTGCTCAGTACTCGGGGTGCTGGGTGCTCAGTACTCAGGGTGCTGGGTGCTCATTGCTCGGGGTGCTGGGTGCTCAGTGCTCAGGGTGCTGGGTGCACAGTGCTCGGGGTGCTGGGTGCTCAGTACTCGGGGTGCTGGGTGCTCAGTGCTCAGGGTGCTGGGTCTCAGTGCTTGGGGTACTGGGTACACAGTGCTCAGTACACAGGGTGCTGGGTGCTCAGTGCTCGGGGTGCTGGGTGCTCAGTGCTCAGTACTCAGGGTGCTGGGTGCTCAGTGCTCAGGGTGCTGGGTGCTCAGTACTCAGGGTACTCGGTGCTCAGTACTCAGGGTGCTGGGTGATCAGTGCTCAGGGAGCTTTGTGCTCAGTACTCAGTGTGCTGGGTGCTCAGTACTCAGGGTGCTGGGTGCTCAGTACTCAGGGTGCTCGGTGCTCAGTACTCAGGGTGCTGGGTGCTCAGTGCTCAGGGTGCTGGGTCCTCAGTGCTCAGGGTGCTGGGTGCTTAGTGCTCGGGTTGCTGGGTGCTCAGTACTCAGGGTGCTGGGTGCTCAGTACTCGGGTGCTGGGTGCTCAGTACTCAGGGTGCTGGGTGCTCAGTGCTCGGGGTGCTGGGTGCTCAGTGCTCAGTACTCAGGGTGCTGGGTGCTCAGTGCTCGGGGTGCTGGGTGCTCAGTGCTCAGTACTCAGGGTGCTGGGTGCTCAGTGCTCAGGGTGCTGGGTGCTCAGTGCTCAGGGTGCTGGGTACTCAGTGCTCGGGGTGCTGGGTGCTCAGTACTCAGGGGGCTGGGTGCTCAGGACTCAGGGTGCTCAGTGCTCAGTACTCAGGGTGCTCAGTGATCAGTACTCAGGGTGCTCAGTGCTCAGGGTGCTCTGTGCTCAGTGCTCGGGGCGCTGGGTGCTCAGTCCTCAGGGTGCTGTGTGCTCAGTGCTCAGGGTGCTCGGTGCTCAGTGCTCAGGGTGCTGGGTGCTCAGTACTCAGGGTGCTGGGTGCTCAGTGCTCGGGGTGCTGGGTGCTCAGTACTCAGGGTGCTGGGTGCTCAGTGCTCAGGGTACTGGGTGCTCAGCGCTCAGGGTGCTCGGTGCTTAGTACTCAGGGTGCTCGGTGCTCGAGGTGCTGGGTGCTCAGTGCTCAGGGTGCTGGGTGCTCAGTGCTCGGGGTGCTGGGTGCTCAGTGCTCGTGGTGCTCGGTGCTCAGTGCTCGGGGTGCTGGGTGCTCAGTACTCGGGGTGCTCAGTGCTCAGTACTCAGGGTGCTGGGTGCTCAGTGCTCACGGTGCTGGGTGCTCAGTGCTCGGGGTGCTGGCTGCTCGGTGCTCAGGTTGCTGCGTACTCAGTACTCGGGGTGCTGGGTGCTCAGTACTCAGGGTGCTGGGTGCTCATTGCTCGGGGTGCTGGGTGCTCAGTGCTCGGGGTGCTGGGTGCTCAGTGCTCGGGGTGCTGGGTGCTCAGTACTCGGGGTGCTGGGTGCTCAGTGCTCAGGGTGCTGGGTCTCAGTGCTTGGGGTACTGGGTACTCAGTGCTCAGTACACAGGGTGCTGGGTGCTCAGTGCTCGGGGTGCTGGGTGCTCAGTGCTCAGTACTCAGGGTGCTGGGTGCTCAGTGCTCAGGGTGCTGGGTGCTCAGTACTCAGGGTACTCGGTGCTCAGTACTCAGGGTGCTGGGTGATCAGTGCTCAGGGAGCTTTGTGCTCAGTACTCAGTGTGCTGGGTGCTCAGTACTCAGGGTGCTGTGTGCTCAGTACTCAGGGTGCTCGGTGCTCAGTACTCAGGTTGCTGGGTGCTCAGTTCTCAGGGTGCTGGGTCCTCAGTGCTCAGGGTGCTGGGTGCTTAGTGCTCGGGGTGCTGGGTGCTCAGTACTCAGGGTGCTGGGTGCTCAGTACTCGGGGTGCTGGGTGCTCAGTACTCAGGGAGCTGGGTGCTCAGTACTCAGGGTGCTGGGTGCTCAGTACTCGGGTGCTGGGTGCTCAGTACTCAGGGTGCTGGGTGCTCAGTGCTCGGGGTGCTGGGTGCTCAGTGCTCAGTACTCAGGGTGCTGGGTGCTCAGTGCTCGGGGTGCTGGGTGCTCAGTGCTCAGTACTCAGGGTGCTGGGTGCTCAGTGCTCAGGGTGCTGGGTGCTCAGTGCTCAGGGTGCTGGGTACTCAGTGCTCGGGGTGCTGGGTGCTCAGTACTCAGGGTGCTGGGTGCTCAGGACTCAGGGTGCTCAGTGCTCAGTACTCAGGGTGCTCAGTGATCAGTACTCAG
Organism: Microtus oregoni; assembly: GCF_018167655.1. Classification (NCBI taxonomy): domain Eukaryota; kingdom Metazoa; phylum Chordata; class Mammalia; order Rodentia; family Cricetidae; genus Microtus; species Microtus oregoni. The sequence continues at coordinate 100,023 of NW_024543503.1, read as the reverse complement.
GGTGCTCAGTGCTCAGGGTGCTCTGTGCTCAGTGCTCGGGGCGCTGGGTGCTCAGTCCTCAGGGTGCTGTGTGCTCAGTGCTCAGGGTGCTCGGTGCTCAGTGCTCAGGGTGCTGGGTGCTCAGTACTCAGGGTGCTGGGTGCTCAGTGCTCAGGGTGCTGGGTGCTCAGTGCTCAGGGTGCTCGGTGCTTAGTACTCAGGGTGCTCGGTGCTCGAGGTGCTGGGTGCTCAGTGCTCAGGGTGCTTAGTGCTCAGTGCTCGGGGTGCTGGGTGCTCAGTGCTCGGGGTGCTGGGTGCTCAGTGCTCAGGGTGCTGGGTGCTCAGTGCTCGGGGTGCTGGGTGCTCAGTACTCGGTGTGCTCGGTGCTCAGTACTCAGGGTGCTGGGTGCTCAGTGCTCAGGGTGCTGGGTGCTCAGTACTTAGGGTGCTGGGTGCTCGGTGCTCAGTACGCTGGGTGCTCAGTACTCAGGGTGCTGGCTGCTCAGTACTCAGGGTGCTCGGTGCTCAGTACTCACGGTGCTCGGTGCTCAGTACTCAGGGTGCTGGGTGCTCAGTGCTCGGGGTGCTGGGTGCTCATTACTCAGGGGGCTGGGTGCTCAGTACTCAGGGTGCTCAGTGCTTGGGGTGCTCGGTGCTCAGTACTCAGGGTGCTGGGTGCTCAGTGCTCAGGGTGCTGGGTGCTCAGTACTCAGGGTGCTGGGTGCTCAGTACTCGGGGTGCTCGGTGCTCAGTACTCAGGGTGCTGGGTGCTCAGTGCTCAGGGTGCTGGGTGCTCAGTACTCAGGGTGCTGGGTGCTCGGTGCTCAGTACGCTGGGTGCTCAGTACTCAGGGTGCTGGCTGCTCAGTAATCAGGGTGCTCGGTGCTCAGTACTCAGGGTGCTGGGTGCTCAGTACTCAGGGTGCTCGGTGCTCAGTACTCAGGGTGCTGGGTGCTCAGTGCTCGGGGTGCTGGGTGCTCATTACTCAGGGGGCTGGGTGCTCAGTACTCAGGGTGCTCAGTGCTTGGGGTGCTCGGTGCTCAGTACTCAGGGTGCTGGGTGCTCAGTGCTCAGGGTGCTGGGTGCTCAGTACTCAGGGTGCTGGGTGCTCAGTACTCGGGGTGCTCGGTGCTCAGTACTCAGGGTGCTGGGTGCTCAGTGCTCAGGGTGCTGGGTGCTCAGTACACAGGGTGCTGGGTGCTCGTTGCTCAGTACGCTGGGTGCTCAGTACTCAGGGTGCTGGCTGCTCAGTACTCAGGGTGCTCGGTGCTCAGTACTCAGGGTGCTGGGTGTTCAGTGCTCGGGGTGCTGGGTGCTCATTACTCAGGGGGCTGGGTGCTCAGTACTCAGGGTGCTCAGTGCTTGGGGTGCTGGGTGCTCAGTATTCAGGGTGCTCAGTGCTTGGGGTGTTGGGTGCTCAGTACTCAGGGTGCTGGGTGCTCAGTGCTCGGGGTGCTTCGTGCTCAGTGCTCGGGGTGCTGGGTGCTCAGTGCTCGGGGTGCTGGGTGCTCAGTGCTCGGGGTGCTGGGTGCTCAGAGCTCAGGGTGCTGGGTGCTCAGTGCTCAGGGTGCTGGGTACTCAGTGCTCGGGGTGCTGGGTACTCAGTGCTCGGGGTGCTGGGTGCTCAGTACTCAGGGTGCTGGGTGCTCAGTACTCAGGGTGCTCAGTGCTCAGTACTCAGGGTGCTCAGTGCTCAGGGTGCTGTGTGCTCAGTGCTCGGGGTGCTGGGTGCTCAGTCCTCAGGGTGCTGGGTGCTCAGTGCTCAGGGTGCTCGGTGCTCAGTGCTCAGGGTGCTGGGTGCTCAGTGCTCGGGGTGCTGGGTGCTCATTACTCAGGGTGCTGGGTGCTCAGTATTCAGGGTGCTCAGTGCATGTGGTGCTGGATGCTCAGTACTCAGGGTGCTCAATGCTTGGGGTGTTGGGTACTTAGTACTCAGGGTGCTGGGTGCTCAGTGCTCAGGGTGCTGGGTGCTCAGTACTCAGGGTGCTGGGTGCTCAGTACTCAGGGTGCTGGGTGCTCAGTGCTCAGGGTGCTGGGTGCTCAGTGCTCGGGGTGCTGGGTGCTCAGTGCTCAGGGTGCTGGGTGCTCAGTGCTCACGTGCTGTGTGATCAGTGCTCGGGGTGCTGGGTGCTCAGTGCTCGGGGCGCTGGGTGCTCAGTGCTCGGGGTGCTCGGTGCTCAGTGCTCGGGGTGCTGGGTGCTCAGTACTCAGGGTGCTCAGTGCTCAATACTCAGGGTGCTGGGTGCTCAGTGCTCAGTGTGCTGGGTGATCAGTGCTCGGGGTGCTGGCTGCTCGGTTCTCAGGTTGCTGGGTGCTCAGTACTCGGGGTGCTGGGTGCTCAGTACTCAGGGTTCTGGGTGCTCATTGCTCGGGGTGCTGGGTGCTCAGTGCTCGGGGTGCTGGGTGCTCAGTGCTTGGGGTGCTGGGTGCTCAGTACTCGGGGTGCTGGGTGCTCAGTTCTCAGGGTGCTGGGTCTCAGTGCTCGGGGTACTGGGTACTCAGTGCTCAGTACACAGGGTGCTGGGTGCTCAGTGCTCGGGGTGCTGGGTGCTCAGTGCTCAGTACTCAGGGTGCTGGGTGCTCAGTGCTCGGGGTGCTGGGTGCTCAGTACTCAGGGTACTTGGTGCTCAGTACTCAGGGTGCTGGGTGATCAGTGCTCAGGGTGCTGGGTGCTCAGTACTCAGTGTGCTGGGTGCTCAGTACTCAGGGTGCTGGGTTCTCAGTACTCAGAGTGGTCGGTGCTCAGTACTCAGGGTGCTGGGTGCTCAGTGCTCAGGGTGCTGGGTCCTCAGTGCTCGGGGTGCTGGGTGCTTAGTGCTCCGGGTGCTGGGTGCTCAGTACTCAGGGTGCTGGGTGCTCAGTACTCGGGGTGCTGGGTGCACAGTACTCAGGGTGCTGGGTGCTCAGTGCTCGGGGTGCTGGGTGCTCAGTGCTCGGGGTGCTGAGTGCTCAGTGCTCGGGGTGCTGGGTGCTCAGTGCTCGGGGTGCTGGGTGCTCAGTGCTCAGGGTGCTGGGTGCTCAGTGCTCAGGGTGCTGGGTGCACAGTGCTCGGGGTGCTGGGTGCTCAGTGCTTGGGGTGCTCGTTGCTCAGTGCTCGGGGTGCTGGGTGCTCAGTGCTCAGTACTCAGGGTGCTGGGTGCTCAGTGCTCGGGGTGCTGGGTGCTCAGTGCTCAGTACTCAGGGTGCTGGGTGCTCAGTGCTCAGGGTGCTGGGTGCTCATTGCTCAATGTGCTGGGTGCTCAGTGCTCAGGGTGCTGGGTACTCAGTGCTCAGGGTGCTGGGTACTCAGTGCTCGGGGTGCTGGGTGCTCAGTACTCGGGGTGCTGGGTGCTCAGTACTCAGGGTGCTCAGTGCTCAGTACTCAGGGTGCTCAGTGCTCAGGGTGCTGTGTGCTCAGTGCTCAGGGTGCTGGGTGCTCAGTCCTCAGGGTGCTGGGTGCTCAGTGCTCAGGGTGCTCGGTGCTCAGTGCTCAGGGTGCTGGGTGCTCAGTGCTCGGGGTGCTGGGCGCTCATTACTCAGGGTGCTGGGTGCTCAGTATTCAGGGTGCTCAGTGCTTGTGGTGCTGGGTGCTCAGTACTCAGGGTGCTCAGTGCTTGGGGTGTTGGGTGCTTAGTACTCAGGGTGCTGGGTGCTCAGTGCTCAGGGTGCTGGGTGCTCAGTTCTCAGGGTGCTGGGTGCTCAGTACTCAGGGTGCTGGGTGCTCAGTGCTCGAGGTGTTGGGTGCTCAGTGCTTGGGGTGCTGGGTGCTCAGTGCTCAGGGTGCTGGGTGCTCAGTGCTCAGGGTGCTGGGTGATCAGTGCTCGGGGTGCTGGGTGCTCAGTGCTCGGGGCGCTGGTTGCTCAGTGCTCGGGGTGCTCGGTGCTCAGTGCTCGGGGTGCTGGGTGCTCAGTGCTCAGTACTCAGGGTGCTGGGTGCTCAGTGCTCGGGGTGCTGGATGCTCAGTGCTCAGGTTGCTGGGTGCTCAGTGCTCGGGGTGCTGGGTGCTCAGTGCTCAGTACTCAGGGTGCTGGGTGCTCAGTGCTCAGGGTGCTGGGTGCTCAGTACTCAGGGTACTCGGTGCTCAGTACTCAGGGTGCTGGGTGATCAGTGCTCGGGGTGCTGGGTGCTCAGTGCTCAGGGTGCTGGGTGCTCAGTACTCAGGGTACTCGGTGCTCAGTACTCAGGGTGCTGGGTGCTCAGTGCTCGGGGTGCTCGGTGCTCAGTGCTCGGGGTGCTGGGTGCTCAGTACTCGGGGTGCTCAGTGCTCAGTACTCAGGGTGCTGGGTGCTCAGTGCTCACGGTGCTGGGTGCTCAGTGCTCGGGGTGCTGGCTGCTCGGTGCTCAGGTTGCTGGGTGCTCAGTACTCGGGGTGCTGGGTGCTCAGTACTCAGGGTGCTGGGTGCTCATTGCTCGGGGTGCTGGGTGCTCAGTGCTCAGGGTGCTGGGTGCTCAGTGCTCGGGGTGCTGGGTGCTCAGTACTCGGGGTGCTGGGTGCTCAGTGCTCAGGGTGCTGGGTCTCAGTGCTTGGGGTACTGGGTACACAGTGCTCAGTACACAGGGTGCTGGGTGCTCAGTGCTCGGGGTGCTGGGTGCTCAGTGCTCAGTACTCAGGGTGCTGGGTGCTCAGTGCTCAGGGTGCTGGGTGCTCAGTACTCAGGGTACTCGGTGCTCAGTACTCAGGGTGCTGGGTGATCAGTGCTCAGGGAGCTTTGTGCTCAGTACTCAGTGTGCTGGGTGCTCAGTACTCAGGGTGCTGGGTGCTCAGTACTCAGGGTGCTCGGTGCTCAGTACTCAGGGTGCTGGGTGCTCAGTGCTCAGGGTGCTGGGTCCTCAGTGCTCAGGGTGCTGGGTGCTTAGTGCTCGGGGTGCTGGGTGCTCAGTACTCAGGGTGCTGGGTGCTCAGTGCTCAGGGTGCTGGGTGCTCAGTCCTCGGGGTGCTCCGTGTTCAGGGTGCTAGGTGCTCAGTGCTCAGTGTGCTGGGTGATCAGTGCTCGGGGTGCTGGCTGCTCGGTTCTCAGGTTGCTGGGTGCTCAGTACTCGGGGTGCTGGGTGCTCAGTACTCAGGGTTCTGGGTGCTCATTGCTCGGGGTGCTGGGTGCTCAGTGCTCGGGGTGCTGGGTGCTCAGTGCTTGGGGTGCTGGGTGCTCAGTACTCGGGGTGCTGGGTGCTCAGTTCTCAGGGTGCTGGGTCTCAGTGCTCGGGGTACTGGGTACTCAGTGCTCAGTACACAGGGTGCTGGGTGCTCAGTGCTCGGGGTGCTGGGTGCTCAGTGCTCAGTACTCAGGGTGCTGGGTGCTCAGTGCTCGGGGTGCTGGGTGCTCAGTACTCAGGGTACTTGGTGCTCAGTACTCAGGGTGCTGGGTGATCAGTGCTCAGGGTGCTGGGTGCTCAGTACTCAGTGTGCTGGGTGCTCAGTACTCAGGGTGCTGGGTTCTCAGTACTCAGAGTGGTCGGTGCTCAGTACTCAGGGTGCTGGGTGCTCAGTGCTCAGGGTGCTGGGTCCTCAGTGCTCGGGGTGCTGGGTGCTTAGTGCTCCGGGTGCTGGGTGCTCAGTACTCAGGGTGCTGGGTGCTCAGTACTCGGGGTGCTGGGTGCACAGTACTCAGGGTGCTGGGTGCTCAGTGCTCGGGGTGCTGGGTGCTCAGTGCTCGGGGTGCTGAGTGCTCAGTGCTCGGGGTGCTGGGTGCTCAGTGCTCGGGGTGCTGGGTGCTCAGTGCTCAGGGTGCTGGGTGCTCAGTGCTCAGGGTGCTGGGTGCACAGTGCTCGGGGTGCTGGGTGCTCAGTGCTTGGGGTGCTCGTTGCTCAGTGCTCGGGGTGCTGGGTGCTCAGTGCTCAGTACTCAGGGTGCTGGGTGCTCAGTGCTCGGGGTGCTGGGTGCTCAGTGCTCAGTACTCAGGGTGCTGGGTGCTCAGTGCTCAGGGTGCTGGGTGCTCATTGCTCAATGTGCTGGGTGCTCAGTGCTCAGGGTGCTGGGTACTCAGTGCTCAGGGTGCTGGGTACTCAGTGCTCGGGGTGCTGGGTGCTCAGTACTCGGGGTGCTGGGTGCTCAGTACTCAGGGTGCTCAGTGCTCAGTACTCAGGGTGCTCAGTGCTCAGGGTGCTGTGTGCTCAGTGCTCAGGGTGCTGGGTGCTCAGTCCTCAGGGTGCTGGGTGCTCAGTGCTCAGGGTGCTCGGTGCTCAGTGCTCAGGGTGCTGGGTGCTCAGTGCTCGGGGTGCTGGGCGCTCATTACTCAGGGTGCTGGGTGCTCAGTATTCAGGGTGCTCAGTGCTTGTGGTGCTGGGTGCTCAGTACTCAGGGTGCTCAGTGCTTGGGGTGTTGGGTGCTTAGTACTCAGGGTGCTGGGTGCTCAGTGCTCAGGGTGCTGGGTGCTCAGTTCTCAGGGTGCTGGGTGCTCAGTACTCAGGGTGCTGGGTGCTCAGTGCTCGAGGTGTTGGGTGCTCAGTGCTTGGGGTGCTGGGTGCTCAGTGCTCAGGGTGCTGGGTGCTCAGTGCTCAGGGTGCTGGGTGATCAGTGCTCGGGGTGCTGGGTGCTCAGTGCTCGGGGCGCTGGTTGCTCAGTGCTCGGGGTGCTCGGTGCTCAGTGCTCGGGGTGCTGGGTGCTCAGTGCTCAGTACTCAGGGTGCTGGGTGCTCAGTGCTCGGGGTGCTGGATGCTCAGTGCTCAGGTTGCTGGGTGCTCAGTGCTCGGGGTGCTGGGTGCTCAGTGCTCAGTACTCAGGGTGCTGGGTGCTCAGTGCTCAGGGTGCTGGGTGCTCAGTACTCAGGGTACTCGGTGCTCAGTACTCAGGGTGCTGGGTGATCAGTGCTCGGGGTGCTGAGTGCTCAGTGCTCAGGGTGCTGGGTGCTCAGTACTCAGGGTACTCGGTGCTCAGTACTCAGGGTGCTGGGTGCTCAGTGCTCGGGGTGCTCGGTGCTCAGTGCTCGGGGTGCTGGGTGCTCAGTACTCGGGGTGCTCAGTGCTCAGTACTCAGGGTGCTGGGTGCTCAGTGCTCACGGTGCTGGGTGCTCAGTGCTCGGGGTGCTGGCTGCTCGGTGCTCAGGTTGCTGGGTGCTCAGTACTCGGGGTGCTGGGTGCTCAGTACTCAGGGTGCTGGGTGCTCATTGCTCGGGGTGCTGGGTGCTCAGTGCTCAGGGTGCTGGGTGCTCAGTGCTCGGGGTGCTGGGTGCTCAGTACTCGGGGTGCTGGGTGCTCAGTGCTCAGGGTGCTGGGTCTCAGTGCTTGGGGTACTCGGTACACAGTGCTCAGTACACAGGGTGCTGGGTGCTCAGTGCTCGGGGTGCTGGGTGCTCAGTGCTCAGTACTCAGGGTGCTGGGTGCTCAGTGCTCAGGGTGCTGGGTGCTCAGTACTCAGGGTACTCGGTGCTCAGTACTCAGGGTGCTGGGTGATCAGTGCTCAGGGAGCTTTGTGCTCAGTACTCAGTGTGCTGGGTGCTCAGTACTCAGGGTGCTGGGTGCTCAGTACTCAGGGTGCTCGGTGCTCAGTACTCAGGGTGCTGGGTGCTCAGTGCTCAGGGTGCTGGGTCCTCAGTGCTCAGGGTGCTGGGTGCTTAGTGCTCGGGGTGCTGGGTGCTCAGTACTCAGGGTGCTGGGTGCTCAGTACTCGGGGTGCTGGGTGCTCAGTACTCAGGGAGCTGGGTGCTCAGTACTCAGGGTGCTGGGTGCTCAGTACTCGGGTGCTGGGTGCTCAGTACTCAGGGTGCTGGGTGCTCAGTGCTCGGGGTGCTGGGTGCTCAGTGCTCAGTACTCAGGGTGCTGGGTGCTCAGTGCTCGGGGTGCTGGGTGCTCAGTGCTCAGTACTCAGGGTGCTGGGTGCTCAGTGCTCAGGGTGCTGGGTGCTCAGTGCTCAGGGTGCTGGGTACTCAGTGCTCGGGGTGCTGGGTGCTCAGTACTCAGGGGGCTGGGTGCTCAGGACTCAGGGTGCTCAGTGCTCAGTACTCAGGGTGCTCAGTGATCAGTACTCAGGGTGCTCAGTGCTCAGGGTGCTCTGTGCTCAGTGCTCGGGGCGCTGGGTGCTCAGTCCTCAGGGTGCTGTGTGCTCAGTGCTCAGGGTGCTCGGTGCTCAGTGCTCAGGGTGCTGGGTGCTCAGTACTCAGGGTGCTGGGTGCTCAGTGCTCGGGGTGCTGGGTGCTCAGTACTCAGGGTGCTGGGTGCTCAGTGCTCAGGGTGCTGGGTGCTCAGCGCTCAGGGTGCTCGGTGCTTAGTACTCAGGGTGCTCGGTGCTCGAGGTGCTGGGTGCTCAGTGCTCAGGGTGCTGGTTGCTCAGTGCTCGGGGTGCTGGGTGCTCAGTGCTCGGGGTGCTCGGTGCTCAGTGCTCGGGGTGCTGGGTGCTCAGTACTCGGGGTGCTCAGTGCTCAGTACTCAGGGTGCTGGGTGCTCAGTGCTCACGGTGCTGGGTGCTCAGTGCTCGGGGTGCTGGCTGCTCGGTGCTCAGGTTGCTGCGTGCTCAGTACTCGGGGTGCTGGGTGCTCAGTACTCAGGGTGCTGGGTGCTCATTGCTCGGGGTGCTGGGTGCTCAGTGCTCGGGGTGCTGGGTGCTCAGTGCTCGGGGTGCTGGGTGCTCAGTACTCGGGGTGCTGGGTGCTCAGTGCTCAGGGTGCTGGGTCTCAGTGCGTGGGGTACTGGGTACTCAGTGCTCAGTACACAGGGTACTGGGTGCTCAGTGCTCGGGGTGCTGGGTGCTCAGTGCTCAGTACTCAGGGTGCTGGGTGCTCAGTGCTCAGGGTGCTGGGTGCTCAGTACTCAGGGTACTCGGTGCTCAGTACTCAGGGTGCTGGGTGATCAGTGCTCAGGGAGCTTTGTGCTCAGTACTCAGTGTGCTGGGTGCTCAGTACTCAGGGTGCTGTGTGCTCAGTACTCAGGGTGCTCGGTGCTCAGTACTCAGGTTGCTGGGTGCTCAGTTCTCAGGGTGCTGGGTCCTCAGTGCTCAGGGTGCTGGGTGCTTAGTGCTCGGGGTGCTGGGTGCTCAGTACTCAGGGTGCTGGGTGCTCAGTACTCGGGGTGCTGGGTGCTCAGTACTCAGGGAGCTGGGTGCTCAGTACTCAGGGTGCTGGGTGCTCAGTACTCGGGTGCTGGGTGCTCAGTACTCAGGGTGCTGGGTGCTCAGTGCTCGGGGTGCTGGGTGCTCAGTGCTCAGTACTCAGGGTGCTGGGTGCTCAGTGCTCGGGGTGCTGGGTGCTCAGTGCTCAGTACTCAGGGTGCTGGGTGCTCAGTGCTCAGGGTGCTGGGTGCTCAGTGCTCAGGGTGCTGGGTACTCAGTGCTCAGGGTGCTGGGTGCTCAGTACTCAGGGTGCTGGGTGCTCAGGACTCAGGGTGCTCAGTGCTCAGTACTCAGGGTGCTCAGTGATCAGTACTCAGGGTGCTCAGTGCTCAGGGTGCTCTGTGCTCAGTGCTCGGGGCGCTGGGTGCTCAGTCCTCAGGGTGCTGTGTGCTCAGTGCTCAGGGTGCTCGGTGCTCAGTGCTCAGGGTGCTGGGTGCTCAGTACTCAGGGTGCTGGGTGCTCAGTGCTCGGGGTCCTGGGTGCTCAGTACTCAGGGTGCTGGGTGCTCAGTGCTCAGGGTGCTGGGTGCTCAGTGCTCAGGGTGCTCGGTGCTTAGTACTCAGGGTGCTCGGTGCTCGAGGTGCTGGGTGCTCAGTGCTCAGGGTGCTTAGTGCTCAGTGCTCCCGGTGCTGGGTGCTCAGTGCTCGGGGTGCTGGGTGCTCAGTGCTCAGGGTGCTGGGTGCTCAGTGCTCGGGGTGCTGGGTGCTCAGTACTCGGGGTGCTCGGTGCTCAGTACTCAGGGTGCTGGGTGCTCAGTGCTCAGGGTGCTGGGTGCTCAGTACTTAGGGTGCTGGGTGCTCGGTGCTCAGTACGCTGGGTGCTCAGTACTCAGGGTGCTGGCTGCTCAGTACTCAGGGTGCTCGGTGCTCAGTACTCAGGGTGCTCGGTGCTCAGTACTCAGGGTGCTGGGTGCTCAGTGCTCGGGGTGCTGGGTGCTCATTACTCAGGGGGCTGGGTGCTCAGTACTCAGGGTGCTCAGTGCTTGGGGTGCTCGGTGCTCAGTACTCAGGGTGCTGGGTGCTCAGTGCTCAGGGTGATGGGTGCTCAGTACTCAGGGTGCTGGGTGCTCAGTACTCGGGGTGCTCGGTGCTCAGTACTCAGGGTGCTGGGTGCTCAGTGCTCAGGGTGCTTGGTGCTCAGTACTCAGGGTGCTGGGTGCTCGGTGCTCAGTACGCTGGGTGCTCAGTACTCAGGGTGCTGGCTGCTCAGTAATCAGGGTGCGCGGTGCTCAGTACTCAGGGTGCTGGGTGCTCAGTACTCAGGGTGCTCGGTGCTCAGTACTCAGGGTGCTGGGTGCTCAGTGCTCGGGGTGCTGGGTGCTCATTACTCAGGGGGCTGGGTGCTCAGTACTCAGGGTGCTCAGTGCTTGGGGTGCTCGGTGCTCAGTACTCAGGGTGCTGGGTGCTCAGTGCTCAGGGTGCTGGGTGCTCAGTACTCAGGGTGCTGGGTGCTCAGTACTCGGGGTGCTCGGTGCTCAGTACTCAGGGTGCTGGGTGCTCAGTGCTCAGGGTGCTGGGTGCTCAGTACACAGGGTGCTGGGTGCTCGTTGCTCAGTACGCTGGGTGCTCAGTACTCAGGGTGCTGGCTGCTCAGTACTCAGGGTGCTCGGTGCTCAGTACTCAGGGTGCTGGGTGTTCAGTGCTCGGGGTGCTGGGTGCTCATTACTCAGGGGGCTGGGTGCTCAGTACTCAGGGTGCTCAGTGCTTGGGGTGCTGGGTGCTCAGTATTCAGGGTGCTCAGTGCTTGGGGTGTTGGGTGCTCAGTACTCAGGGTGCTGGGTGCTCAGTGCTCGGGGTGCTTCGTGCTCAGTGCTCGGGGTGCTGGGTGCTCAGTGCTCGGGGTGCTGGGTGCTCAGTGCTCGGGGTGCTGGGTGCTCAGAGCTCAGGGTGCTGGGTGCTCAGTGCTCAGGGTGCTGGGTACTCAGTGCTCGGGGTGCTGGGTACTCAGTGCTCGGGGTGCTGGGTGCTCAGTACTCAGGGTGCTGGGTGCTCAGTACTCAGGGTGCTCAGTGCTCAGTACTCAGGGTGCTCAGTGCTCAGGGTGCTGTGTGCTCAGTGCTCGGGGTGCTGGGTGCTCAGTCCTCAGGGTGCTGGGTGCTCAGTGCTCAGGGTGCTCGGTGCTCAGTGCTCAGGGTGCTGGGTGCTCAGTGCTCGGGGTGCTGGGTGCTCATTACTCAGGGTGCTGGGTGCTCAGTATTCAGGGTGCTCAGTGCATGTGGTGCTGGATGCTCAGTACTCAGGGTGCTCAATGCTTGGGGTGTTGGGTACTTAGTACTCAGGGTGCTGGGTGCTCAGTGCTCAGGGTGCTGGGTGCTCAGTACTCAGGGTGCTGGGTGCTCAGTACTCAGGGTGCTGGGTGCTCAGTGCTCAGGGTGCTGGGTGCTCAGTGCTCGGGGTGCTGGGTGCTCAGTGCTCAGGGTGCTGGGTGCTCAGTGGTCACGTGCTGTGTGATCAGTGCTCGGGGTGCTGGGTGCTCAGTGCTCGGGGCGCTGGGTGCTCAGTGCTCGGGGTGCTCGGTGCTCAGTGCTCGGGGTGCTGGGTGCTCAGTACTCAGGGTGCTCAGTGCTCAATACTCAGGGTGCTGGGTGCTCAGTGCTCAGTGTGCTGGGTGATCAGTGCTCGGGGTGCTGGCTGCTCGGTTCTCAGGTTGCTGGGTGCTCAGTACTCGGGGTGCTGGGTGCTCAGTACTCAGGGTTCTGGGTGCTCATTGCTCGGGGTGCTGGGTGCTCAGTGCTCGGGGTGCTGGGTGCTCAGTGCTTGGGGTGCTCGGTGCTCAGTACTCGGGGTGCTGGGTGCTCAGTTCTCAGGGTGCTGGGTCTCAGAGCTCGGGGTACTGGGTGCTCAGTACTCAGGGTGCTGGGTGCTCAGTGCTCAGGGTGCTGGGTGCTCAGTACTCAGGGTGCTGGGTGCTCAGTGCTCAGGGTGCTGGGTGCTCAGTACTCAGGGTGCTGGGTGCTCAGTGCTCAGGGTGCTGGGTGCTCAGCGCTCAGGGTGCTCGGTGCTTAGTACTCAGGGTGCTCGGTGCTCGAGGTGCTGGGTGCTCAGTGCTCGGGGTGCTCGGTGCTCAGTGCTCGGGGTGCTGGGTGCTCAGTACTCGGGGTGCTCAGTGCTCAGTACTCAGGGTGCTGGGTGCTCAGTGCTCACGGTGCTGGGTGCTCAGTGCTCGGGGTGCTGGCTGCTCGGTGCTCAGGTTGCTGCGTGCTCAGTACTCGGGGTGCTGGGTGATCAGTACTCAGGGTGCTGGGTGCTCATTGCTCGGGGTGCTGGGTGCTCAGTGCTCGGGGTGCTGGGTGCTCAGTGCTCGGGGTGCTGGGTGCTCAGTACTCGGGGTGCTGGGTGCTCAGTGCTCAGGGTGCTGGGTCTCAGTGCTTGGGGCTACTGGGTACTCAGTGCTCAGTACACAGGGTGCTGGGTGCTCAGTGCTCGGGGTGCTGGGTGCTCAGTGCTCAGTACTCAGGGTGCTGGGTGCTCAGTGCTCAGGGTGCTGGGTGCTCAGTACTCAGGGTACTCGGTGCTCAGTACTCAGGGTGCTGGGTGATCAGTGCTCAGGGAGCTTTGTGCTCAGTACTCAGTGTGCTGGGTGCTCAGTACTCAGGGTGCTGTGTGCTCAGTACTCAGGGTGCTCGGTGCTCAGTACTCAGGTTGCTGGGTGCTCAGTTCTCAGGGTGCTGGGTCCTCAGTGCTCAGGGTGCTGGGTGCTCAGTACTCAGGGTGCTGGGTGCTCAGTACTCGGGGTGCTCGGTGCTCAGTACTCAGGGTGCTGGGTGCTCAGTGCTCAGGGTGCTGGGTGCTCAGTACTCAGGGTGCTGGGTGCTCGGTGCTCAGTACGCTGGGTGCTCAGTACTCAGGGTGCTGGCTGCTCAGTAATCAGGGTGCTCGGTGCTCAGTACTCAGGGTGCTGGGTGCTCAGTACTCAGGGTGCTCGGTGCTCAGTACTCAGGGTGCTGGGTGCTCAGTGCTCGGGGTGCTGGGTGCTCATTACTCAGGGGGCTGGGTGCTCAGTACTCAGGGTGCTCAGTGCTTGGGGTGCTCGGTGCTCAGTACTCAGGGTGCTGGGTGCTCAGTGCTCAGGGTGCTGGGTGCTCAGTACTCAGGGTGCTGGGTGCTCAGTACTCGGGGTGCTCGGTGCTCAGTACTCAGGGTGCTGGGTGCTCAGTGCTCAGGGTGCTGGGTGCTCAGTACACAGGGTGCTGGGTGCTCGTTGCTCAGTACGCTGGGTGCTCAGTACTCAGGGTGCTGGCTGCTCAGTACTCAGGGTGCTCGGTGCTCAGTACTCAGGGTGCTGGGTGTTCAGTGCTCGGGGTGCTGGGTGCTCATTACTCAGGGGGCTGGGTGCTCAGTACTCAGGGTGCTCAGTGCTTGGGGTGCTGGGTGCTCAGTATTCAGGGTGCTCAGTGCTTGGGGTGTTGGGTGCTCAGTACTCAGGGTGCTGGGTGCTCAGTTCTCAGGGTGCTGGGTCCTCAGTGCTCAGGGTGCTGGGTGCTTAGTGCTCGGGGTGCTGGGTGCTCAGTACTCAGGGTGCTGGGTGCTCAGTACTCGGGGTGCTGGGTGCTCAGTACTCAGGGAGCTGGGTGCTCAGTACTCAGGGTGCTGGGTGCTCAGTACTCGGGTGCTGGGTGCTCAGTACTCAGGGTGCTGGGTGCTCAGTGCTCGGGGTGCTGGGTGCTCAGTGCTCAGTACTCAGGGTGCTGGGTGCTCAGTGCTCGGGGTGCTGGGTGCTCAGTGCTCAGTACTCAGGGTGCTGGGTGCTCAGTGCTCAGGGTGCTGGGTGCTCAGTGCTCAGGGTGCTGGGTACTCAGTGCTCGGGGTGCTGGGTGCTCAGTACTCAGGGTGCTGGGTGCTCAGGACTCAGGGTGCTCAGTGCTCAGTACTCAGGGTGCTCAGTGATCAGTACTCAGGGTGCTCAGTGCTCAGGGTGCTCTGTGCTCAGTGCTCGGGGCGCTGGGTGCTCAGTCCTCAGGGTGCTGTGTGCTCAGTGCTCAGGGTGCTCGGTGCTCAGTGCTCAGGGTGCTGGGTGCTCAGTACTCAGGGTGCTGGGTGCTCAGTGCTCGGGGTCCTGGGTGCTCAGTACTCAGGGTGCTGGGTGCTCAGTGCTCAGGGTGCTGGGTGCTCAGTGCTCAGGGTGCTCGGTGCTTAGTACTCAGGGTGCTCGGTGCTCGAGGTGCTGGGTGCTCAGTGCTCAGGGTGCTTAGTGCTCAGTGCTCGGGGTGCTGGGTGCTCAGTGCTCGGGGTGCTGGGTGCTCAGTGCTCAGGGTGCTGGGTGCTCAGTGCTCGGGGTGCTGGGTGCTCAGTACTCGGGGTGCTCGGTGCTCAGTACTCAGGGTGCTGGGTGCTCAGTGCTCAGGGTGCTGGGTGCTCAGTACTTAGGGTGCTGGGTGCTCGGTGCTCAGTACGCTGGGTGCTCAGTACTCAGGGTGCTGGCTGCTCAGTACTCAGGGTGCTCGGTGCTCAGTACTCAGGGTGCTCGGTGCTCAGTACTCAGGGTGCTGGGTGCTCAGTGCTCGGGGTGCTGGGTGCTCATTACTCAGGGGGCTGGGTGCTCAGTACTCAGGGTGCTCAGTGCTTGGGGTGCTCGGTGCTCAGTACTCAGGGTGCTGGGTGCTCAGTGCTCAGGGTGCTGGGTGCTCAGTACTCAGGGTGCTGGGTGCTCAGTACTCGGGGTGCTCGGTGCTCAGTACTCAGGGTGCTGGGTGCTCAGTGCTCAGGGTGCTGGGTGCTCAGTACTCAGGGTGCTGGGTGCTCGGTGCTCAGTACGCTGGGTGCTCAGTACTCAGGGTGCTGGCTGCTCAGTAATCAGGGTGCTCGGTGCTCAGTACTCAGGGTGCTGGGTGCTCAGTACTCAGGGTGCTCGGTGCTCAGTACTCAGGGTGCTGGGTGCTCAGTGCTCGGGGTGCTGGGTGCTCATTACTCAGGGGGCTGGGTGCTCAGTACTCAGGGTGCTCAGTGCTTGGGGTGCTCGGTGCTCAGTACTCAGGGTGCTGGGTGCTCAGTGCTCAGGGTGCTGGGTGCTCAGTACTCAGGGTGCTGGGTGCTCAGTACTCGGGGTGCTCGGTGCTCAGTACTCAGGGTGCTGGGTGCTCAGTGCTCAGGGTGCTGGGTGCTCAGTACACAGGGTGCTGGGTGCTCGTTGCTCAGTACGCTGGGTGCTCAGTACTCAGGGTGCTGGCTGCTCAGTACTCAGGGTGCTCGGTGCTCAGTACTCAGGGTGCTGGGTGTTCAGTGCTCGGGGTGCTGGGTGCTCATTACTCAGGGGGCTGGGTGCTCAGTACTCAGGGTGCTCAGTGCTTGGGGTGCTGGGTGCTCAGTATTCAGGGTGCTCAGTGCTTGGGGTGTTGGGTGCTCAGTACTCAGGGTGCTGGGTGCTCAGTGCTCGGGGTGCTTCGTGCTCAGTGCTCGGGGTGCTGGGTGCTCAGTGCTCGGGGTGCTGGGTGCTCAGTGCTCGGGGTGCTGGGTGCTCAGAGCTCAGGGTGCTGGGTGCTCAGTGCTCAGGGTGCTGGGTACTCAGTGCTCGGGGTGCTGGGTACTCAGTGCTCGGGGTGCTGGGTGCTCAGTACTCAGGGTGCTGGGTGCTCAGTACTCAGGGTGCTCAGTGCTCAGTACTCAGGGTGCTCAGTGCTCAGGGTGCTGTGTGCTCAGTGCTCGGGGTGCTGGGTGCTCAGTCCTCAGGGTGCTGGGTGCTCAGTGCTCAGGGTGCTCGGTGCTCAGTGCTCAGGGTGCTGGGTGCTCAGTGCTCGGGGTGCTGGGTGCTCATTACTCAGGGTGCTGGGTGCTCAGTATTCAGGGTGCTCAGTGCATGTGGTGCTGGATGCTCAGTACTCAGGGTGCTCAATGCTTGGGGTGTTGGGTACTTAGTACTCAGGGTGCTGGGTGCTCAGTGCTCAGGGTGCTGGGTGCTCAGTACTCAGGGTGCTGGGTGCTCAGTACTCAGGGTGCTGGGTGCTCAGTGCTCAGGGTGCTGGGTGCTCAGTGCTCGGGGTGCTGGGTGCTCAGTGCTCAGGGTGCTGGGTGCTCAGTGCTCACGTGTTGTGTGATCAGTGCTCAAGGTGCTGGGTGCTCAGTGCTCGGGGCGCTGGGTGCTCAGTGCTCGGGGTGCTCGGTGCTCAGTGCTCGGGGTGCTGGGTGCTCAGTACTCAGGGTGCTCAGTGCTCAATACTCAGGGTGCTGGGTGCTCAGTGCTCAGTGTGCTGGGTGATCAGTGCTCGGGGTGCTGGCTGCTCGGTTCTCAGGTTGCTGGGTGCTCAGTACTCGGGGTGCTGGGTGCTCAGTACTCAGGGTTCTGGGTGCTCATTGCTCGGGGTGCTGGGTGCTCAGTGCTCGGGGTGCTGGGTGCTCAGTGCTTGGGGTGCTCGGTGCTCAGTACTCGGGGTGCTGGGTGCTCAATTCTCAGGGTGCTGGGTCTCAGTGCTCGGGGTAATGGGTACTCAGTGCTCAGTACACAGGGTGCTGGGTGCTCAGTGCTCGGGGTGCTGGGTGCTCAGTGCTCAGTACTCAGGGTGCTGGGTGCTCAGTGCTCGGGGTGCTGGGTGCTCAGTACTCAGGGTACTTGGTGCTCAGTACTCAGGGTGCTGGGTGATCAGTGCTCAGGGTGCTGGGTGCTCAGTACTCAGTGTGCTGGGTGCTCAGTACTCAGGGTGCTGGGTGCTCAGTACTCAGAGTGGTCGGTGCTCAGTACTCAGGGTGCTGGGTGCTCAGTGCTCAGGGTGCTGGGTCCTCAGTGCTCGGGGTGCTGGGTGCTTAGTGCTCCGGGTGCTGGGTGCTCAGTACTCAGGGTGCTGGGTGCTCAGTACTCGGGGTGCTGGGTGCACAGTACTCAGGGTGCTGGGTGCTCAGTGCTCGGGGTGCTGGGTGCTCAGTGCTCGGGGTGCTGAGTGCTCAGTGCTCGGGGTGCTGGGTGCTCAGTGCTCGGGGTGCTGGGTGCTCAGTGCTCAGGGTGCTGGGTGCTCAGTGCTCAGGGTGCTGGGTGCACAGTGCTCGGGGTGCTGGGTGCTCAGTGCTTGGGGTGCTCGTTGCTCAGTGCTCGGGGTGCTGGGTGCTCAGTGCTCAGTACTCAGGGTGCTGGGTGCTCAGTGCTCGGGGTGCTGGGTGCTCAGTGCTCAGTACTCAGGGTGCTGGGTGCTCAGTGCTCAGGGTGCTGGGTGCTCATTGCTCAATGTGCTGGGTGCTCAGTGCTCAGGGTGCTGGGTACTCAGTGCTCAGGATGCTGGGTACTCAGTGCTCGGGGTGCTGGGTGCTCAGTACTCGGGGTGCTGGGTGCTCAGTACTCAGGGTGCTCAGTGCTCAGTACTCAGGGTGCTCAGTGCTCAGGGTGCTGTGTGCTCAGTGCTCAGGGTGCTGGGTGCTCAGTCCTCAGGGTGCTGGGTGCTCAGTGCTCAGGGTGCTCGGTGCTCAGTGCTCAGGGTGCTGGGTGCTCAGTGCTCGGGGTGCTGGGCGCTCATTACTCAGGGTGCTGGGTGCTCAGTATTCAGGGTGCTCAGTGCTTGTGGTGCTGGGTGCTCAGTACTCAGGGTGCTCAGTGCTTGGGGTGTTGGGTGCTTAGTACTCAGGGTGCTGGGTGCTCAGTGCTCAGGGTGCTGGGTTCTCAGTTCTCAGGGTGCTGGGTGCTCAGTACTCAGGGTGCTGGCTGCTCAGTGCTCGAGGTGTTGGGTGCTCAGTGCTTGGGGTGCTGGGTGCTCAGTGCTCAGGGTGCTGGGTGCTCAGTGCTCAGGGTGCTGGGTGATCAGTGCTCGGGGTGCTGGGTGCTCAGTGCTCGGGGCGCTGGGTGCTCAGTGCTCGGGGTGCTCGGTGCTCAGTGCTCGGGGTGCTGGGTGCTCAGTACTCAGGGTGCTCAGTGCTCAGTACTCAGGGTGCTGGCTGCTCAGTGCTCGGGGTGCTGGGTGCTCATTACTCAGGGGGCTGGGTGCTCAGTACTCAGGGTGCTCAGTGCTTGGGGTGCTCGGTGCTCAGTACTCAGGGTGCTGGGTGCTCAGTGCTCAGGGTGCTGGGTGCTCAGTACTCAGGGTGCTGGGTGCTCAGTACTCGGGGTGCTCGGTGCTCAGTACTCAGGGTGCTGGGTGCTCAGTGCTCAGGGTGCTGGGTGCTCAGTACACAGGGTGCTGGGTGCTCGTTGCTCAGTACGCTGGGTGCTCAGTACTCAGGGTGCTGGCTGCTCAGTACTCAGGGTGCTCGGTGCTCAGTACTCAGGGTGCTGGGTGTTCAGTGCTCGGGGTGCTGGGTGCTCATTACTCAGGGGGCTGGGTGCTCAGTACTCAGGGTGCTCAGTGCTTGGGGTGCTGGGTGCTCAGTATTCAGGGTGCTCAGTGCTTGGGGTGTTGGGTGCTCAGTACTCAGGGTGCTGGGTGCTCAGTGCTCGGGGTGCTTCGTGCTCAGTGCTCGGGGTGCTGGGTGCTCAGTGCTCGGGGTGCTGGGTGCTCAGTGCTCGGGGTGCTGGGTGCTCAGAGCTCAGGGTGCTGGGTGCTCAGTGCTCAGGGTGCTGGGTACTCAGTGCTCGGGGTGCTGGGTACTCAGTGCTCGGGGTGCTGGGTGCTCAGTACTCAGGGTGCTGGGTGCTCAGTACTCAGGGTGCTCAGTGCTCAGTACTCAGGGTGCTCAGTGCTCAGGGTGCTGTGTGCTCAGTGCTCGGGGTGCTGGGTGCTCAGTCCTCAGGGTGCTGGGTGCTCAGTGCTCAGGGTGCTCGGTGCTCAGTGCTCAGGGTGCTGGGTGCTCAGTGCTCGGGGTGCTGGGTGCTCATTACTCAGGGTGCTGGGTGCTCAGTATTCAGGGTGCTCAGTGCATGTGGTGCTGGATGCTCAGTACTCAGGGTGCTCAATGCTTGGGGTGTTGGGTACTTAGTACTCAGGGTGCTGGGTGCTCAGTGCTCAGGGTGCTGGGTGCTCAGTACTCAGGGTGCTGGGTGCTCAGTACTCAGGGTGCTGGGTGCTCAGTGCTCAGGGTGCTGGGTGCTCAGTGCTCGGGGTGCTGGGTGCTCAGTGCTCAGGGTGCTGGGTGCTCAGTGCTCACGTGTTGTGTGATCAGTGCTCAAGGTGCTGGGTGCTCAGTGCTCGGGGCGCTGGGTGCTCAGTGCTCGGGGTGCTCGGTGCTCAGTGCTCGGGGTGCTGGGTGCTCAGTACTCAGGGTGCTCAGTGCTCAATACTCAGGGTGCTGGGTGCTCAGTGCTCAGTGTGCTGGGTGATCAGTGCTCGGGGTGCTGGCTGCTCGGTTCTCAGGTTGCTGGGTGCTCAGTACTCGGGGTGCTGGGTGCTCAGTACTCAGGGTTCTGGGTGCTCATTGCTCGGGGTGCTGGGTGCTCAGTGCTCGGGGTGCTGGGTGCTCAGTGCTTGGGGTGCTCGGTGCTCAGTACTCGGGGTGCTGGGTGCTCAATTCTCAGGGTGCTGGGTCTCAGTGCTCGGGGTACTGGGTACTCAGTGCTCAGTACACAGGGTGCTGGGTGCTCAGTGCTCGGGGTGCTGGGTGCTCAGTGCTCAGTACTCAGGGTGCTGGGTGCTCAGTGCTCGGGGTGCTGGGTGCTCAGTACTCAGGGTACTTGGTGCTCAGTACTCAGGGTGCTGGGTGATCAGTGCTCAGGGTGCTGGGTGCTCAGTACTCAGTGTGCTGGGTGCTCAGTACTCAGGGTGCTGGGTGCTCAGTACTCAGAGTGGTCGGTGCTCAGTACTCAGGGTGCTGGGTGCTCAGTGCTCAGGGTGCTGGGTCCTCAGTGCTCGGGGTGCTGGGTGCTTAGTGCTCCGGGTGCTGGGTGCTCAGTACTCAGGGTGCTGGGTGCTCAGTACTCGGGGTGCTGGGTGCACAGTACTCAGGGTGCTGGGTGCTCAGTGCTCGGGGTGCTGGGTGCTCAGTGCTCGGGGTGCTGAGTGCTCAGTGCTCGGGGTGCTGGGTGCTCAGTGCTCGGGGTGCTGGGTGCTCAGTGCTCAGGGTGCTGGGTGCTCAGTGCTCAGGGTGCTGGGTGCACAGTGCTCGGGGTGCTGGGTGCTCAGTGCTTGGGGTGCTCGTTGCTCAGTGCTCGGGGTGCTGGGTGCTCAGTGCTCAGTACTCAGGGTGCTGGGTGCTCAGTGCTCGGGGTGCTGGGTGCTCAGTGCTCAGTACTCAGGGTGCTGGGTGCTCAGTGCTCAGGGTGCTGGGTGCTCATTGCTCAATGTGCTGGGTGCTCAGTGCTCAGGGTGCTGGGTACTCAGTGCTCAGGATGCTGGGTACTCAGTGCTCGGGGTGCTGGGTGCTCAGTACTCGGGGTGCTGGGTGCTCAGTACTCAGGGTGCTCAGTGCTCAGTACTCAGGGTGCTCAGTGCTCAGGGTGCTGTGTGCTCAGTGCTCAGGGTGCTGGGTGCTCAGTCCTCAGGGTGCTGGGTGCTCAGTGCTCAGGGTGCTCGGTGCTCAGTGCTCAGGGTGCTGGGTGCTCAGTGCTCGGGGTGCTGGGCGCTCATTACTCAGGGTGCTGGGTGCTCAGTATTCAGGGTGCTCAGTGCTTGTGGTGCTGGGTGCTCAGTACTCAGGGTGCTCAGTGCTTGGGGTGTTGGGTGCTTAGTACTCAGGGTGCTGGGTGCTCAGTGCTCAGGGTGCTGGGTTCTCAGTTCTCAGGGTGCTGGGTGCTCAGTACTCAGGGTGCTGGCTGCTCAGTGCTCGAGGTGTTGGGTGCTCAGTGCTTGGGGTGCTGGGTGCTCAGTGCTCAGGGTGCTGGGTGCTCAGTGCTCAGGGTGCTGGGTGATCAGTGCTCGGGGTGCTGGGTGCTCAGTGCTCGGGGCGCTGGGTGCTCAGTGCTCGGGGTGCTCGGTGCTCAGTGCTCGGGGTGCTGGGTGCTCAGTACTCAGGGTGCTCAGTGCTCAGTACTCAGGGTGCTGGCTGCTCAGTGCTCAGTGTGCTGGGTGCTCAGTGCTCGGGGTGCTGGCTGCTCAGTTCTCAGGTTGCTGGGTGCTCAGTACTCGGGGTGCTGGGTGCTCAGTACTCAGGGTGCTGGGTGCTCATTGCTCGGGGTGCTGGGTGCTCAGTGCTCGGGGTGCTGGGTGCTCAGTGCTCGGGGTGCTGGGTGCTCAGTACTCGGGGTGCTGGGTGCTCAGTGCTTAGGGTGCTGGGTCTCAGTGCTCGGGGTACTGGGTACTCAGTGCTCAGTACACAGGGTGCTGGGTGCTCATTGCTCGGGGTGCTGTGTTCTCAGTGCTCAGTACTCAGGGTGCTGTTTGCTCAGTGCTCGGGGTGCTGGGTGCTCAGTACTCAGGGTACTTGGTGCTCAGTACTCAGGGTGCTGGGTGATCAGTGCTCAGGGTGCTGGGTGCTCAGTACTCAGGGTGCTCGGTGCTCAGTACTCAGGGTGCTGGGTGCTCAGTGCTCAGGGTGCTGGGTCCTCAGTGCTCTGGGTGCTGTGTGCTTAGTGCTCGGGGTGCTGGGTGCTCAGTGCTCGGGGTGCTGGGTGCTCAGTGCTCAGTACTCAGGGTGCTGGGTGCTCAGTGCTCGGGGTGCTGGGTGCTCAGTGCTCAGGGTGCTTGGTGCTCAGTGCTCAGTGTGCTGGGTGCTCAGTGCTCAGGGTGCTGGGTACTCAGTGCTCGGGGTGCTGGGTGCTCAGTACTCAGGGTGCTCGTGCTCAGTACTCAGGGTGCTGGGTGCTCAGTGCTCGGGGTGCTGGGTGCTCAGTGCTCAGTGTGCTCGGTGCTCAGTACTCAGGGTGCTGGGTTCTCAGTGCTAGGGGTTTTCTGTACTCAGGGTGCTGTGTGTTCAGTGCTCAGGGTGCTGGGTGCTCAGTACTCAGGGTGCTCGGTGCTCGGGGTTGTGGGTGCTCAGTGCTCGGGGTGCTCGGTGCTCAGTACTCGGGGTGCTCAGTGCTCAGTACTCAGGGTGCTCGGTGCTTAGTACTCAGGGTGCTGGGTGCTCAGTGCTTGGGGTGCTGGTTGCTCAGTGCTCAGTGTGCTCGGTGCTCAGTGCTCAAGGTGCTGGGTGCTCAGTACTCAGGGTGATCATTGCTCAGGGAGCTGGGTGCTCAGTACACAGGGTGCTGGGTGCTCAGTACTCAGGGTGCTCAGTGCTCAGTACTCAGGGTGCTCAGTGCTCAGTACTAAGGTTGCTCAGTGCTCAGGGTGCTGGGTGCTCAGTGCTCGGGGTGCTCGGTGCTCAGTACTCAGGGTGCTGGGTGCTCAGTGCTCAGGGTGCAGGGTGCTCAGTGCTCAGGGTGCTGGGTGCTCAGTACACAGGGTGCTCGGTGCTCAGGGTGCTGGGTGCTCAGTGCTCGGTGTGCTCGGTGCTCATTACTCGGGGTGCTCAGTGCTCAGTACTCAGGGTGCTGGGTGCTCAGTGCTCAGGGTGCTGGGTGCTCAGTACTCAGGGTGCTGGGTGCTCGGTGCTCAGTACGCTGGGTGCTCAGTACTCAGGGTGCTGGGTGCTCAGTACTCAGGGTGCTGGGTGCTCAGTACTCAGGGTGCTCGGTGCTCAGTACTCAGGGTGCTGGGTGCTCAGTGCTCAGGGTGCTGGGTGCTCAGTACTCAGGGTGCTGGGTGCTCAGTGCTCGGGGTGCTCGGTGCTCAGTACGCTGGGTGCTCAGTACTCAGGGTGCTGGGTGCTCAGTACTCAGGGTGCTGGGTGCTTAGTACTCAGGGTGCTGGGTGCTCAGTGCTCAGGGTGCTCGGTGCTCAGTGCTCGGGGTGCTGGGTGCTCAGTACTCAGGGTGCTCAGTGCTCAGTACTCAGGGTGCTCAGTGCTCAGTACTCAGGGTGCTCAGGCTCAGTGCTCAGGGTGCAGGGTGCTCAGTGCTCGGGGTGCTGGGTGCTCAGTGCTCGGGGTGCTGGGTGTCTCAGTGCTCAGGGTGCTGGGTGCTCAGTGCTCAGAGTGCTGGGTGCTCAGTACTCATGGTGCTCAGTGCTCAGTACTCAGGGTGCAGGGTGCTCAGTGCTCAGGGTGCTCAGTGCTCAGTACTCAGGGTGCTCGGTGCTCAGTGCTCAGGGTGCTCAGTGCTCAGTACTCAGGGTGCTCAGTGCTCAGTGCTCTGGGTGCTGGGTGCTCAGTGCTCGGGGTGCTGGGTGCTCAGTGCTCAGGGTGCTGGGTGCTCAGTACTCAGGGTGCTCAGTGCTCAGGGTGCTGGGTGCTCAGTGCTCGGGGTGCTGTGTACTCAGTGCTCAGTACACAGGGTGCTGGGTGCTCAGTGCTCGGGGTGCTGGGTGCTCAGTGCTCGGGGTGATGGGTGCTCAGTGCTCGGGGTGCTGGGTGCTCAGTGCTCGGGGTGCTCGGTGCTCAGTGCTCGGGGTGCTGGGCGCTCAGTGCTCAGTACTCAGGGTGCTGGGTGCTCAGTGCTCGGGGTGCTGGGTGCTCAGTGCTCGGGGTGCTGGGTGCTCAGTGCTCGGGGTGCTGAGTGCTCAGTGCTCGGGGTGCTGGGTGCTCAGGCTCGGGGTGCTGGGTGCTCAGTGCTCAGGGTGCTGGGTGCTCAGTGCTCAGGGTGCTGGGTGCACAGTGCTCGGGGTGCTGGGTGCTCAGTGCTTGGGGTGCTCGTTGCTCAGTGCTCGGGGTGCTGGGTGCTCATTGCTCAGTACTCAGGGTGCTGTGTGCTCAGTGCTCGGGGTGCTGGGTGCTCAGTGCTCAGTACTCAGGGTGCTGGGTGCTCAGTGCTCAGGGTGCTGGGTGCTCATTGCTCAATGTGCTGGGTGCTCAGTGCTCAGGGTGCTGGGTACTCAGTGCTCAGGGTGCTGGGTACTCAGTGCTCGGGGTGCTGTGTGCTCAGTACTCAGGGTGCTGGGTGCTCAGTACTCAGGGTGCTCAGTGCTCAGTACTCAGGGTGCTCAGTGCTCAGGGTGCTGTGTGCTCAGTGCTCGGGGTGCTGGGTGCTCTGTCCTCAGGGTGCTGGGTGCTCAGTGCTCAGGGTGCTCGGTGCTCAGTGCTCAGGGTGCTGGGTGCTCAGTGCTCGAGGTGCTGGGTGCTCATTACTCAGGGTGCTGGGTGCTCAGTATTCAGGGTGCTCAGTGCTTGTGGTGCTGGGTGCTCAGTACTCAGGGTGCTCAGTGCTTGGGGTGTTGGGTGCTTAGTACTCAGGGTGCTGGGTGCTCAGTGCTCAGGGTGCTGGGTGCTCAGTACTCAGGGTGCTGGGTGCTCAGTACTCAGGGTGCTGGGTGCTCAGTGCTCGGGGTGCTGGGTGCTCAGTGCTCGGGGTGCTGGGTGCTCAGTGCTCAGGGTGCTGGGTGCTCAGTGCTCAGGGTGCTGGGTGATCAGTGCTCAGGGTGCTGGGTGCTCAGTACACAGGGTGCTCGGTGCTCGGGGTGCTGGGTGCTCAGTGCTCGTTGTGCTCGGTGCTCAGTACTCGGGGTGCTCAGTGCTCAGTACTCAGGGTGCTGGGTGCTCAGTGCTCAGGGTGCTGGGTGCTCAGTACTCAGGGTGCTGGGTGCTCGGTGCTCAGTACGCTGGGTGCTCAGTACTCAGGGTGCTGGGTGCTCAGTACTCAGGGTGCTGGGTTCTCAGTACTCAGGGTGCTCGGTGCTCAGTACTCAGGGTGCTGCGTGCTCAGTGCTCAGGGTGCTGGGTGCTCAGTACTCAGGGTGCTGGGTGCTCAGTGCTCGGGGTGCTCGGTGCTCAGTACGCTGGGTGCTCAGTACTCAGGGTGCTGGGTGCTCAGTACTCAGGGTGCTGGCTGCTTAGTACTCAGGGTGCTGGGTGCTCAGTGCTCAGGGTGCTCGGTGCTCAGTGCTCGGGGTGCTGGGTGCTCAGTACTCATGGTGCTCAGTGCTCAGTACTCAGGGTGCTCAGTGCTCAGTACTCAGGGTGCTCAGGCTCAGTGCTCAGGGTGCAGGGTGCTCAGTACTCGGGGTGCTGGGTGCTCAGTGCTCGGGGTGCTGGGTGTCTCAGTGCTCAGGGTGCTGGGTGCTCAGTGCTCAGAGTGCTGGGTGCTCAGTACTCATGGTGCTCAGTGCTCAGTACTCAGGGTGCAGGGTGCTCAGTGCTCAGGGTGCTCAGTGCTCAGTACTCAGGGTGCTCGGTGCTCAGTGCTCAGGGTGCTCAGTGCTCAGTACTCAGGGTGCTCAGTGCTCAGTGCTCTGGGTGCTGGGTGCTCAGTGCTCGGGGTGCTGGGTGCTCAGTGCTCAGGGTG
This sequence comes from Microtus oregoni, assembly GCF_018167655.1. Classification (NCBI taxonomy): domain Eukaryota; kingdom Metazoa; phylum Chordata; class Mammalia; order Rodentia; family Cricetidae; genus Microtus; species Microtus oregoni. The sequence continues at coordinate 74,990 of NW_024543503.1, read as the reverse complement.
CTGGGTGCTCAGTACTCAGGGTGCTCAGTGCTCAGGGTGCTGGGTGCTCAGTGCTCGGGGTGCTGTGTACTCAGTGCTCAGTACACAGGGTGCTGGGTGCTCAGTGCTCGGGGTGCTGGGTGCTCAGTGCTCGGGGTGATGGGTGCTCAGTGCTCGGGGTGCTGGGTGCTCAGTGCTCGGGGTGCTCGGTGCTCAGTGCTCGGGGTGCTGGGCGCTCAGTGCTCAGTACTCAGGGTGCTGGGTGCTCAGTGCTCGGGGTGCTGGGTGCTCAGTGCTCGGGGTGCTGGGTGCTCAGTGCTCGGGGTGCTGAGTGCTCAGTGCTCGGGGTGCTGGGTGCTCAGGCTCGGGGTGCTGGGTGCTCAGTGCTCAGGGTGCTGGGTGCTCAGTGCTCAGGGTGCTGGGTGCACAGTGCTCGGGGTGCTGGGTGCTCAGTGCTTGGGGTGCTCGTTGCTCAGTGCTCGGGGTGCTGGGTGCTCATTGCTCAGTACTCAGGGTGCTGTGTGCTCAGTGCTCGGGGTGCTGGGTGCTCAGTGCTCAGTACTCAGGGTGCTGGGTGCTCAGTGCTCAGGGTGCTGGGTGCTCATTGCTCAATGTGCTGGGTGCTCAGTGCTCAGGGTGCTGGGTACTCAGTGCTCAGGGTGCTGGGTACTCAGTGCTCGGGGTGCTGGGTGCTCAGTACTCAGGGTGCTGGGTGCTCAGGACTCAGGGTGCTCAGTGCTCAGTACTCAGGGTGCTCAGTGATCAGTACTCAGGGTGCTCAGTGCTCAGTGTGCTCTGTGCTCAGTGCTCGGGGCGCTGGGTGCTCAGTCCTCAGGGTGCTGTGTGCTCAGTGCTCAGGGTGCTCGGTGCTCAGTGCTCAGGGTGCTGGGTGCTCAGTACTCAGGGTGCTGGGTGCTCAGTGCTCGGGGTCCTGGGTGCTCAGTACTCAGGGTGCTGGGTGCTCAGTGCTCAGGGTGCTGGGTGCTCAGTGCTCAGGGTGCTCGGTGCTTAGTACTCAGGGTGCTCGGTGCTCGAGGTGCTGGGTGCTCAGTGCTCAGGGTGCTTAGTGCTCAGTGCTCGGGGTGCTGGGTGCTCAGTGCTCGGGGTGCTGGGTGCTCAGTGCTCAGGGTGCTGGGTGCTCAGTGCTCGGGGTGCTGGGTGCTCAGTACTCGGGGTGCTCGGTGCTCAGTACTCAGGGTGCTGGGTGCTCAGTGCTCAGGGTGCTGGGTGCTCAGTACTTAGGGTGCTGGGTGCTCGGTGCTCAGTACGCTGGGTGCTCAGTACTCAGGGTGCTGGCTGCTCAGTACTCAGGGTGCTCGGTGCTCAGTACTCAGGGTGCTCGGTGCTCAGTACTCAGGGTGCTGGGTGCTCAGTGCTCGGGGTGCTGTGTGCTCATTACTCAGGGGGCTGGGTGCTCAGTACTCAGGGTGCTCAGTGCTTGGGGTGCTCGGTGCTCAGTACTCAGGGTGCTGGGTGCTCAGTGCTCAGGGTGCTGGGTGCTCAGTACTCAGGGTGCTGGGTGCTCAGTACTCGGGGTGCTCGGTGCTCAGTACTCAGGGTGCTGGGTGCTCAGTGCTCAGGGTGCTGGGTGCTCAGTACTCAGGGTGCTGGGTGCTCGGTGCTCAGTACGCTGGGTGCTCAGTACTCAGGGTGCTGGCTGCTCAGTAATCAGGGTGCTCGGTGCTCAGTACTCAGGGTGCTGGGTGCTCAGTACTCAGGGTGCTCGGTGCTCAGTACTCAGGGTGCTGGGTGCTCAGTGCTCGGGGTGCTGGGTGCTCATTACTCAGGGGGCTGGGTGCTCAGTACTCAGGGTGCTCAGTGCTAGGGGTGCTCGGTGCTCAGTACTCAGGGTGCTGGGTGCTCAGTGCTCAGGGTGCTGGGAGCTCAGTACTCAGGGTGCTGGGTGCTCAGTACTCGGGGTGCTCGGTGCTCAGTACTCAGGGTGCTGGGTGCTCAGTGCTCAGGGTGCTGGGTGCTCAGTACACAGGGTGCTGGGTGCTCGGTGCTCAGTACGCTGGGTGCTCAGTACTCAGGGTGCTGGCTGCTCAGTACTCAGGGTGCTCGGTGCTCAGTACTCAGGGTGCTGGGTGTTCAGTGCTCGGGGTGCTGGGTGCTCATTACTCAGGGGGCTGGGTGCTCAGTACTCAGGGTGCTCAGTGCTTGGGGTGCTGGGTGCTCAGTATTCAGGGTGCTCAGTGCTTGGGGTGTTGGGTGCTCAGTACTCAGGGTGCTGGGTGCTCAGTGCTCAGGGTGCTGGGTGCTCAGTACTCAGGGTGCTGGGTGCTCAGTACTCGGGGTGCTGGGTGCTCAGTGCTCGGGGTGCTGGGTGCTCAGTGCTCGGGGTGCTGGGTGCTCAGTGCTCGGGGTGCTGGGTGCTCAGTGCTCGGGGTGCTGGGTGCTCAGTGCTCGGGGTGTTCGGTGCTCAGTGCTCGGGGTGCTGGGCGCTCAGTGCTCAGTACTCAGGGTGCTGGGTGCTCAGTGCTCGGGGTGCTGGGTGCTCAGTGCTCGGGGTGCTGGGTGCTCAGTGCTCGGGGTGCTGGGTGCTCAGTGCTCGAGGTGCTGGGTGCTCAGTGCTCGGGGTGCTGGGTGCTCAGAGCTCAGGGTGCTGGGTGCTCAGTGCTCAGGGTGCTGGGTACTCAGTGCTCGGGGTGCTGGGTACTCAGTGCTCGGGGTGCTGGGTGCTCAGTACTCAGGGTGCTGGGTGCTCGGTACTCAGGGTGCTCAGTGCTCAGTACTCAGGGTGCTCAGTGCTCAGGGTGCTGTGTGCTCAGTGCTCGGGGTGCTGGGTGCTCAGTCCTCAGGGTGCTGGGTGCTCAGTGCTCAGGGTGCTCGGTGCTCAGTGCTCAGGGTGCTGGGTGCTCAGTGCTCGAGGTGCTGGGTGCTCATTACTCAGGGTGCTGGGTGCTCAGTATTCAGGGTGCTCAGTGCTTGTGGTGCTGGGTGCTCAGTACTCAGGGTGCTCAGTGCTTGGGGTGTTGGGTGCTTAGTACTCAGGGTGCTGGGTGCTCAGTGCTCAGGGTGCTGGGTGCTCAGTACTCAGGGTGCTGGGTGCTCAGTACTCAGGGTGCTGGGTGCTCAGTGCTCGGGGTGCTGGGTGCTCAGTGCTCGGGGTGCTGGGTGCTCAGTGCTCAGGGTGCTGGGTGCTCAGTGCTCAGGGTGCTGGGTGATCAGTGCTCGGGGTGCTGGGTGCTCAGTGCTCGGGGCGCTGGGTGCTCAGTGCTCATGGTGCTCGGTGCTCAGTGCTCAGGGTGCTGGGTGCTCAGTACTCAGGGTGCTCAGTGCTCAGTACTCAGGGTGCTGGGTGCTCAGTGCTCAGTGTGCTGGGTGCTCAGTGCTCGGGGTGCTGGCTGCTCGGTTCTCAGGTTGCTGGGTGGTCAGTACTCGGGGTGCTGGGTGCTCAGTACTCAGGGTGCTGGGTGCTCATTGCTCGGGGTGATGGGTGCTCAGTGCTCGGGGTGCTGGGTGCTCAGTGCTCGGGGTGCTGGGTGCTCAGTTCTCGGGGTGCTGGGTGCTCAGTGCTCAGGGTGCTGGGTCTCAGTGCTCGGGGTACTGGGTACTCAGTGCTCAGTACACAGGGTGCTGGGTGCTCATTGCTCGGGGTGCTGTGTTCTCAGTGCTCAGTACTCAGGGTGCTGGGTGCTCAGTGCTCGGGGTGCTGGGTGCTCAGTACTCAGGGTACTTGGTGCTCAGTACTCAGGGTGCTGGGTGATCAGTGCTCAGGGTGCTGGGTGCTCAGTACTCAGGGTGCTCGGTGCTCAGTACTCAGGGTGCTGGGTGCTCAGTGCTCAGGGTGCTGGGTCCTCAGTGCTCTGGGTGCTGTGTGCTTAGTGCTCGGGGTGCTGGGTGCTCAGTACTCAGGGTGCTGGGTGCTAAGTACTCGGGGTGCTGGGTGCTCAGTACTCAGGGAGCTGGGTGCTCAGTACTCACGGTGCTGGGTGCTCAGTAATCGGGTGTTGGGTGCTCAGTGCTCAGGGTGCTGGGTGCTCAGTGCTCGGGGTGCTGGGTGCTCAGTGCTCAGTACTCAGTGTGCTGGGTGCTCAGTGCTCGGGGTGCTGGGTGCTCAGTGCTCAGAACTCAGGGTGCTGGGTGCTCAGTGCTCAGGGTGCTTGGTGCTCAGTGCTCAGTGTGCTGGGTGCTCAGTGCTCAGGGTGCTGGGTACTCAGTGCTCGGGGTGCTGGGTGCTCAGTACTCAGGGTGCTGGGTGCTCAGTACTCAGGGTGCTGGGTGCTCAGTGCTCGGGGTGCTGGGTGCTCAGTGCTCAGTGTGCTCGGTGCTCAGTACTCAGGGTGCTGGATTCTCAGTGCTAGGGGTTTTCTGTACTCAGGGTGCTGTGTGTTCAGTGCTCAGGGTGCTGGGTGCTCAGTACTCAGGGTGCTCGGTGCTCGGGGTTCTGGGTGCTCAGTGCTCGGGGTGCTCGGTGCTCAGTACTCGGGGTGCTCAGTGCTCAGTACTCAGGGTGCTTGGTGCTTAGTTCTCAGGGTGCTGGGTGCTCAGTACTCCGGGTGCTGGTTGCTCAGTGCTCAGTGTGCTCGGTGCTCAGTGCTCAACGTGCTGGGTGCTCAGTACTCAGTGTGATCATTGCTCAGGGAGCTGGGTCCTCAGTACTCAGGGTGCTGGGTGCTCAGTACTCAGGGTGCTCAGTGCTCAGTACTCAGGGTGCTCAGTGCTCAGTACTAAGTTTGCTCAGTGCTCAGGGTGCTGGGTGCTCAGTGCTCGGGGTGCTCGGTGCTCAGTATTCAGGGTGCTGGGTGCTCAGTGCTCAGGGTGCTGGGTGCTCAGTGCTCAGGGTGCTGGGTGCTCAGTACACAGGGTGCTCGGTGCTCTGGGTGCTGGGTGCTCAGTGCTCGGTGTGCTCGGTGCTCAGTACTCGGGGTGCTCAGTGCTCAGTACTCAGGGTGCTGGGTGCTCAGTGCTCAGGGTGCTGGGTGCTCAGTACTCAGGGTGCTGGGTGCTCGGTGCTCAGTACGCTGGGTGCTCAGTACTCAGGGTGCTGGGTGCTCAGTACTCAGGGTGCTGGGTGCTCAGTACTCAGGGTGCTCGGTGCTAAGTACTCAGGGTGCTGGGTGCTCAGTGCTCAGGGTGCTGGGTGCTCAGTACTCAGGGTGCTGGGTGCTCAGTGCTCAGGGTGCTGGGTGCTCAGTACGCTGGGTGCTCAGTACTCAGGGTGCTGGGTGCTCAGTACTCAGGGTGCTGGGTGCTTAGTACTCAGGGTGCTGGGTGCTCAGTGCTCAGGGTGCTCGGTGCTCAGTGCTCGGGGTGCTGGGTGCTCAGTACTCAGGGTGCTCAGTGCTCAGTACTCAGGGTGCTCAGTGCTCAGTATTCAGGGTGCTCAGGCTCAGTGCTCAGGGTGCAGGGTGCTCAGTGCTCGGGGTGCTGGGTGCTCAGTGCTCGGGGTGCTGGGTATCTCAGTGCTCAGGGTGCTGGGTGCTCAGTGCTCAGAGTGCTGGGTGCTCAGTACTCATGGTGCTCGGTGCTCAGTACTCAGGGTGCAGGGTGCTCAGTGCTCAGGGTGCTCAGTGCTCAGTACTCAGGGTGCTCGGTGCTCCGTGCTCAGGGTGCTGGGTCGCAGTGCTCGGGGTACTGGTTACTCAGTGCTCAGTACACAGGGTGCTGGGTGCTCAGTGCTCGGGGTGCTGTGTGCTCAGTGCTCAGTACTCAGGGTGCTGGGTGCTCAGTGCTCGGGGTGCAGGGTGCTCAGTACTCAGCGAGCTTGGTGCTCAGTACTCAGGGTGCTGGGTGCTCATTACTCAGGGTGCTGGGTGCTCAGTACTCAGGGTGCTCAGTGCTTGGGGTGCTGGGTGCTCAGTGCTCAGGGTGCTCAGTGCTTGGGGTGTTGGGTGCTCAGTGCTCAGTACTCAGGGTGCTCGGTGCTCAGTGCTCAGGGTGCTCAGTGCTCAGTACTCAGGGTGCTCAGTGCTCAGTGCTCTGGGTGCTGGGTGCTCAGTGCTCGGGGTGCTGGGTGCTCAGTGCTCAGGGTGCTGGGTGCTCAGTTCTCAGGGTGCTCGGTGCTCAGGGTGCTGGGTGCTCAGTGCTCGGGGTGCTGGGTACTCAGTGCTCAGTACACAGGGTGCTGGGTGCTCAGTGCTCGGGGTGCTGGGTGCTCAGTGCTCAGTACTCAGGGTGCTGGGTGCTCAGTGCTCGGGGTGCTGGATGCTCAGTACTCAGGGTGCTGGGTGCTCAGTGCTCAGGGTGCTGGGTGCTCAGTACTCAGGGTGCTGGGTGCTCAGTACGCAGTATGCTGGGTGCTCAGTGCTCAGGGTGCTGGGTGCTCAGTGCTCGGGGTGCTGGGTGCTCAGTACTCAGGGTGCTCGGTGCTCAGTACTCAGGGTGCTGGGTGCTCAGTGCTCAGGGTGCTGTGTGCTCAGTACTCAGGGTGCTGGGTGCTCGGTGCTCAGTATGCTGGGTGCTCAGTACTCAGGGTGCTGGCAGCTCAGTACTCAGGGTGCTCGGTGCTCAGTACTCAGGGTGCTGGCTGCTCAGTGCTCGGGGTGCTCAGTGCTTGGGGTGCTGGGTGCTCAGTACTCAGGGTGCTCAGTGCTTGGGGTGTTGGGTGCTTAGTACTCAGGGTGCTGGGTGCTCAGTGCTCAGGGTGCTGGGTGCTCAGTACTCAGGGTGCTGGGTGCTCAGTACTCAGGGTGCTGGGTGCTCAGTGCTCGGGGTGCTGGGTGCTCAGTACTCGGGGTGCTCAGTGCTCAGTACTCAGGTTGCTGGGTGCTCAGTACTCGGGGTGCTGGGTGCTCAGTGCTCGGGGTGCTGGGTGTCTCAGTGCTCAGGGTGCTGGGTGCTCAGTGCTCAGAGTGCTGGGTGCTCAGTACTCAGGGTGCTCGGTGCTCAGTACTCAGGGTGCTGGGTGCTCAGCGCTCAGGGTGCTCAGTGCTCAGTTCTCAGCGTGCTGGGTGCTCAGTGCTCAGGGTGCTCGGTGCTCAGTACTCAGGGTGCTCAGTGCTCAGTACTCAGCGTTCTGGGTGCTCAGTGCTCAGGGTGCTGTTTTCTCAGTACTCAGGGTGCTGGGTGCTTAGTACTCAGGGTGCTCGGTCCTCAGTGCTCAGGGTGCTGGGTGCTCAGTACTCAGGGTGCATGGTGCTCAGTGCTCAGGGTGCTCAGTGCTCAGTACTCAGGGAGCTCAGTGCTCAGTGCTCTGGGTGCTGGGTGCTCAGTACTCAGGGTGCTGGGTGCTCAGTGTGCTGGGTGCTCAGTGCTCGGGGTGCTCAGTACTCAGGGTGCTGTGTGTTCAGTGCTCAGGGTATTGGGTGCTCAGTACTCAGGGTGCTTGCTGCTTAGTACTCAGGGTGCTGGGTGCTCAGTACTCCGGGTGCTGGGTGCTCAGTGCTCTAGGTGCTCTGTGCTCAGTGCTCAGGGCTCAGGGTGCTTGGTGCTCAGTACTCTGGGTGCTCATTGCTCAGGGTGCTGGGTGCTCAGTACTCAGGGTGCTCAGTGCTCAGTTCTCAGGGTGCTCAGTGCTCAGGAGTCAGGTTGCTCAGGGCTCAGGGTGCTGGGTTCTCACTGCTCGGGGAGCTGGGTGCTCAGTGCTCAGGGTGCTGTGTGCTCAGTGCTCGGGGTGCTGGGTGCTCAGTACTCAGGGTGCTGGGTGCTCAGTGCTAAGGGTGCTGGGTGCTCAGTGCTCAGGGTGCTCGGTGCTTAGTACTCAGGGTGCTCGGTGCTCGGGGTGCTGTGTGCGCAGTGCTCGGGGTGCTGGGTGCTCAGTGCTCGGGGTGCTGGGTGCTCAGTGCTCGGGGTGCTGAGTGCTCAGTGCTCGGGGTGCTGGGTGCTCAGTACTCGGGGTGCTCGGTGCTCAGTACTCAGGGTGCTGCGTGCTCAGTGCTCAGGGTGCTGGGTGCTCAGTGCTCAGGGTGCTGGGTGCTCAGTACACAGGGTGCTCGGTGCTCTGGGTGCTGGGTGCTCAGTGCTCGGTGTGCTCGGTGCTCAGTACTCGGGGTGCTCAGTGCTCAGTACTCAGGGTGCTGGGTGCTCAGTGCTCAGGGTGCTGGGTGCTCAGTACTCAGGGTGCTGGGTGCTCGGTGCTCAGTACGCTGGGTGCTCAGTACTCAGGGTGCTGGGTGCTCAGTACTCAGGGTGCTGGGTGCTCAGTACTCAGGGTGCTCGGTGCTAAGTACTCAGGGTGCTGGGTGCTCAGTGCTCAGGGTGCTGGGTGCTCAGTACTCAGGGTGCTGGGTGCTCAGTGCTCAGGGTGCTGGGTGCTCAGTACGCTGGGTGCTCAGTACTCAGGGTGCTGGGTGCTCAGTACGCTGGGTGCTCAGTACTCAGGGTGCTCGGTGCTAAGTACTCAGGGTGCTGGGTGCTCAGTGCTCAGGGTGCTGGGTGCTCAGTACTCAGGGTGCTGGGTGCTCAGTGCTCAGGGTGCTGGGTGCTCAGTACGCTGGGTGCTCAGTACTCAGGGTGCTGGGTGCTCAGTACTCAGGGTGCTGGGTGCTTAGTACTCAGGGTGCTGGGTGCTCAGTGCTCAGGGTGCTCGGTGCTCAGTGCTCGGGGTGCTGGGTGCTCAGTACTCAGGGTGCTCAGTGCTCAGTACTCAGGGTGCTCAGTGCTCAGTATTCAGGGTGCTCAGGCTCAGTGCTCAGGGTGCAGGGTGCTCAGTGCTCGGGGTGCTGGGTGCTCAGTGCTCGGGGTGCTGGGTATCTCAGTGCTCAGGGTGCTGGGTGCTCAGTGCTCAGAGTGCTGGGTGCTCAGTACTCATGGTGCTCGGTGCTCAGTACTCAGGGTGCAGGGTGCTCAGTGCTCAGGGTGCTCAGTGCTCAGTACTCAGGGTGCTCGGTGCTCCGTGCTCAGGGTGCTGGGTCGCAGTGCTCGGGGTACTGGTTACTCAGTGCTCAGTACACAGGGTGCTGGGTGCTCAGTGCTCGGGGTGCTGTGTGCTCAGTGCTCAGTACTCAGGGTGCTGGGTGCTCAGTGCTCGGGGTGCAGGGTGCTCAGTACTCAGCGAGCTTGGTGCTCAGTACTCAGGGTGCTGGGTGCTCATTACTCAGGGTGCTGGGTGCTCAGTACTCAGGGTGCTCAGTGCTTGGGGTGCTGGGTGCTCAGTGCTCAGGGTGCTCAGTGCTTGGGGTGTTGGGTGCTCAGTGCTCAGTACTCAGGGTGCTCGGTGCTCAGTGCTCAGGGTGCTCAGTGCTCAGTACTCAGGGTGCTCAGTGCTCAGTGCTCTGGGTGCTGGGTGCTCAGTGCTCGGGGTGCTGGGTGCTCAGTGCTCAGGGTGCTGGGTGCTCAGTTCTCAGGGTGCTCGGTGCTCAGGGTGCTGGGTGCTCAGTGCTCGGGGTGCTGGGTACTCAGTGCTCAGTACACAGGGTGCTGGGTGCTCAGTGCTCGGGGTGCTGGGTGCTCAGTGCTCAGTACTCAGGGTGCTGGGTGCTCAGTGCTCGGGGTGCTGGATGCTCAGTACTCAGGGTGCTGGGTGCTCAGTGCTCAGGGTGCTGGGTGCTCAGTACTCAGGGTGCTGGGTGCTCAGTACGCAGTATGCTGGGTGCTCAGTGCTCAGGGTGCTGGGTGCTCAGTGCTCGGGGTGCTGGGTGCTCAGTACTCAGGGTGCTCGGTGCTCAGTACTCAGGGTGCTGGGTGCTCAGTGCTCAGGGTGCTGTGTGCTCAGTACTCAGGGTGCTGGGTGCTCGGTGCTCAGTATGCTGGGTGCTCAGTACTCAGGGTGCTGGCAGCTCAGTACTCAGGGTGCTCGGTGCTCAGTACTCAGGGTGCTGGCTGCTCAGTGCTCGGGGTGCTCAGTGCTTGGGGTGCTGGGTGCTCAGTACTCAGGGTGCTCAGTGCTTGGGGTGTTGGGTGCTTAGTACTCAGGGTGCTGGGTGCTCAGTGCTCAGGGTGCTGGGTGCTCAGTACTCAGGGTGCTGGGTGCTCAGTACTCAGGGTGCTGGGTGCTCAGTGCTCGGGGTGCTGGGTGCTCAGTACTCGGGGTGCTCAGTGCTCAGTACTCAGGTTGCTGGGTGCTCAGTACTCGGGGTGCTGGGTGCTCAGTGCTCGGGGTGCTGGGTGTCTCAGTGCTCAGGGTGCTGGGTGCTCAGTGCTCAGAGTGCTGGGTGCTCAGTACTCAGGGTGCTCGGTGCTCAGTACTCAGGGTGCTGGGTGCTCAGCGCTCAGGGTGCTCAGTGCTCAGTTCTCAGCGTGCTGGGTGCTCAGTGCTCAGGGTGCTCGGTGCTCAGTACTCAGGGTGCTCAGTGCTCAGTACTCAGCGTTCTGGGTGCTCAGTGCTCAGGGTGCTGTTTTCTCAGTACTCAGGGTGCTGGGTGCTTAGTACTCAGGGTGCTCGGTCCTCAGTGCTCAGGGTGCTGGGTGCTCAGTACTCAGGGTGCATGGTGCTCAGTGCTCAGGGTGCTCAGTGCTCAGTACTCAGGGAGCTCAGTGCTCAGTGCTCTGGGTGCTGGGTGCTCAGTACTCAGGGTGCTGGGTGCTCAGTGTGCTGGGTGCTCAGTGCTCGGGGTGCTCAGTACTCAGGGTGCTGTGTGTTCAGTGCTCAGGGTATTGGGTGCTCAGTACTCAGGGTGCTTGCTGCTTAGTACTCAGGGTGCTGGGTGCTCAGTACTCCGGGTGCTGGGTGCTCAGTGCTCTAGGTGCTCTGTGCTCAGTGCTCAGGGCTCAGGGTGCTTGGTGCTCAGTACTCTGGGTGCTCATTGCTCAGGGTGCTGGGTGCTCAGTACTCAGGGTGCTCAGTGCTCAGTTCTCAGGGTGCTCAGTGCTCAGGAGTCAGGTTGCTCAGGGCTCAGGGTGCTGGGTTCTCACTGCTCGGGGAGCTGGGTGCTCAGTGCTCAGGGTGCTGTGTGCTCAGTGCTCGGGGTGCTGGGTGCTCAGTACTCAGGGTGCTGGGTGCTCAGTGCTAAGGGTGCTGGGTGCTCAGTGCTCAGGGTGCTCGGTGCTTAGTACTCAGGGTGCTCGGTGCTCGGGGTGCTGTGTGCGCAGTGCTCGGGGTGCTGGGTGCTCAGTGCTCGGGGTGCTGGGTGCTCAGTGCTCGGGGTGCTGAGTGCTCAGTGCTCGGGGTGCTGGGTGCTCAGTACTCGGGGTGCTCGGTGCTCAGTACTCAGGGTGCTGCGTGCTCAGTGCTCAGGGTGCTGGGTGCTCAGTGCTCAGGGTGCTGGGTGCTCAGTACACAGGGTGCTCGGTGCTCTGGGTGCTGGGTGCTCAGTGCTCGGTGTGCTCGGTGCTCAGTACTCGGGGTGCTCAGTGCTCAGTACTCAGGGTGCTGGGTGCTCAGTGCTCAGGGTGCTGGGTGCTCAGTACTCAGGGTGCTGGGTGCTCGGTGCTCAGTACGCTGGGTGCTCAGTACTCAGGGTGCTGGGTGCTCAGTACTCAGGGTGCTGGGTGCTCAGTACTCAGGGTGCTCGGTGCTAAGTACTCAGGGTGCTGGGTGCTCAGTGCTCAGGGTGCTGGGTGCTCAGTACTCAGGGTGCTGGGTGCTCAGTGCTCAGGGTGCTGGGTGCTCAGTACGCTGGGTGCTCAGTACTCAGGGTGCTGGGTGCTCAGTACTCAGGGTGCTGGGTGCTTAGTACTCAGGGTGCTGGGTGCTCAGTGCTCAGGGTGCTCGGTGCTCAGTGCTCGGGGTGCTGGGTGCTCAGTACTCAGGGTGCTCAGTGCTCAGTACTCAGGGTGCTCAGTGCTCAGTATTCAGGGTGCTCAGGCTCAGTGCTCAGGGTGCAGGGTGCTCAGTGCTCGGGGTGCTGGGTGCTCAGTGCTCGGGGTGCTGGGTGTCTCAGTGCTCAGGGTGCTGGGTGCTCAGTGCTCAGAGTGCTGGGTGCTCAGTACTCATGGTGCTCGGTGCTCAGTACTCAGGGTGCAGGGTGCTCAGTGCTCAGGGTGCTCAGTGCTCAGTACTCAGGGTGCTCGGTGCTCCGTGCTCAGGGTGCTGGGTCGCAGTGCTCGGGGTACTGGTTACTCAGTGCTCAGTACACAGGGTGCTGGGTGCTCAGTGCTCGGGGTGCTGTGTGCTCAGTGCTCAGTACTCAGGGTGCTGGGTGCTCAGTGCTCGGGGTGCAGGGTGCTCAGTACTCAGCGAGCTGGGTGCTCAGTACTCAGGGTGCTGGGTGCTCATTACTCAGGGTGCTGGGTGCTCAGTACTCAGGGTGCTCAGTGCTTGGGGTGCTGGGTGCTCAGTGCTCAGGGTGCTCAGTGCTTGGGGTGTTGGGTGCTCAGTGCTCAGTACTCAGGGTGCTCGGTGCTCAGTGCTCAGGGTGCTCAGTGCTCAGTACTCAGGGTGCTCAGTGCTCAGTGCTCTGGGTGCTGGGTGCTCAGTGCTCGGGGTGCTGGGTGCTCAGTGCTCAGGGTGCTGGGTGCTCAGTTCTCAGGGTGCTCGGTGCTCAGGGTGCTGGGTGCTCAGTGCTCGGGGTGCTGGGTACTCAGTGCTCAGTACACAGGGTGCTGGGTGCTCAGTGCTCGGGGTGCTGGGTGCTCAGTGCTCAGTACTCAGGGTGCTGGGTGCTCAGTGCTCGGGGTGCTGGATGCTCAGTACTCAGGGTGCTGGGTGCTCAGTGCTCAGGGTGCTGGGTGCTCAGTACTCAGGGTGCTGGGTGCTCAGTACGCAGTATGCTGGGTGCTCAGTGCTCAGGGTGCTGGGTGCTCAGTGCTCGGGGTGCTGGGTGCTCAGTACTCAGGGTGCTCGGTGCTCAGTACTCAGGGTGCTGGGTGCTCAGTGCTCAGGGTGCTGTGTGCTCAGTACTCAGGGTGCTGGGTGCTCGGTGCTCAGTATGCTGGGTGCTCAGTACTCAGGGTGCTGGCAGCTCAGTACTCAGGGTGCTCGGTGCTCAGTACTCAGGGTGCTGGCTGCTCAGTGCTCGGGGTGCTCAGTGCTTGGGGTGCTGGGTGCTCAGTACTCAGGGTGCTCAGTGCTTGGGGTGTTGGGTGCTTAGTACTCAGGGTGCTGGGTGCTCAGTGCTCAGGGTGCTGGGTGCTCAGTACTCAGAGTGCTGGGTGCTCAGTACTCAGGGTGCTGGGTGCTCAGTGCTCGGGGTGCTGGGTGCTCAGTACTCGGGGTGCTCAGTGCTCAGTACTCAGGTTGCTGGGTGCTCAGTACTCGGGGTGCTGGGTGCTCAGTGCTCGGGGTGCTGGGTGTCTCAGTGCTCAGGGTGCTGGGTGCTCAGTGCTCAGAGTGCTGGGTGCTCAGTACTCAGGGTGCTCGGTGCTCAGTACTCAGGGTGCTGGGTGCTCAGCGCTCAGGGTGCTCAGTGCTCAGTTCTCAGCGTGCTGGGTGCTCAGTGCTCAGGGTGCTCGGTGCTCAGTACTCAGGGTGCTCAGTGCTCAGTACTCAGCGTTCTGGGTGCTCAGTGCTCAGGGTGCTGTTTTCTCAGTACTCAGGGTGCTGGGTGCTTAGTACTCAGGGTGCTCGGTCCTCAGTGCTCAGGGTGCTGGGTGCTCAGTACTCAGGGTGCATGGTGCTCAGTGCTCAGGGTGCTCAGTGCTCAGTACTCAGGGAGCTCAGTGCTCAGTGCTCTGGGTGCTGGGTGCTCAGTACTCAGGGTGCTGGGTGCTCAGTGTGCTGGGTGCTCAGTGCTCGGGGTGCTCAGTACTCAGGGTGCTGTGTGTTCAGTGCTCAGGGTATTGGGTGCTCAGTACTCAGGGTGCTTGCTGCTTAGTACTCAGGGTGCTGGGTGCTCAGTACTCCGGGTGCTGGGTGCTCAGTGCTCTAGGTGCTCTGTGCTCAGTGCTCAGGGCTCAGGGTGCTTGGTGCTCAGTACTCTGGGTGCTCATTGCTCAGGGTGCTGGGTGCTCAGTACTCAGGGTGCTCAGTGCTCAGTTCTCAGGGTGCTCAGTGCTCAGGACTCAGGTTGCTCAGGGCTCAGGGTGCTGGGTTCTCACTGCTCGGGGAGCTGGGTGCTCAGTGCTCAGGGTGCTGTGTGCTCAGTGCTCGGGGTGCTGGGTGCTCAGTACTCAGGGTGCTGGGTGCTCAGTGCTAAGGGTGCTGGGTGCTCAGTGCTCAGGGTGCTCGGTGCTTAGTACTCAGGGTGCTCGGTGCTCGGGGTGCTGTGTGCGCAGTGCTCGGGGTGCTGGGTGCTCAGTGCTCGGGGTGCTGGGTGCTCAGTGCTCGGGGTGCTGAGTGCTCAGTGCTCGGGGTGCTGGGTGCTCAGTACTCGGGGTGCTCGGTGCTCAGTACTCAGGGTGCTGCGTGCTCAGTGCTCAGGGTGCTGGGTGCTCAGTGCTCAGGGTGCTGGGTGCTCAGTACACAGGGTGCTCGGTGCTCTGGGTGCTGGGTGCTCAGTGCTCGGTGTGCTCGGTGCTCAGTACTCGGGGTGCTCAGTGCTCAGTACTCAGGGTGCTGGGTGCTCAGTGCTCAGGGTGCTGGGTGCTCAGTACTCAGGGTGCTGGGTGCTCGGTGCTCAGTACGCTGGGTGCTCAGTACTCAGGGTGCTGGGTGCTCAGTACTCAGGGTGCTGGGTGCTCAGTACTCAGGGTGCTCGGTGCTAAGTACTCAGGGTGCTGGGTGCTCAGTGCTCAGGGTGCTGGGTGCTCAGTACTCAGGGTGCTGGGTGCTCAGTGCTCAGGGTGCTGGGTGCTCAGTACGCTGGGTGCTCAGTACTCAGGGTGCTGGGTGCTCAGTACTCAGGGTGCTGGGTGCTTAGTACTCAGGGTGCTGGGTGCTCAGTGCTCAGGGTGCTCGGTGCTCAGTGCTCGGGGTGCTGGGTGCTCAGTACTCAGGGTGCTCAGTGCTCAGTACTCAGGGTGCTCAGTGCTCAGTATTCAGGGTGCTCAGGCTCAGTGCTCAGGGTGCAGGGTGCTCAGTGCTCGGGGTGCTGGGTGCTCAGTGCTCGGGGTGCTGGGTGTCTCAGTGCTCAGGGTGCTGGGTGCTCAGTGCTCAGAGTGCTGGGTGCTCAGTACTCATGGTGCTCGGTGCTCAGTACTCAGGGGGCAGGGTGCTCAGTGCTCAGGGTGCTCAGTGCTCAGTACTCAGGGTGCTCGGTGCTCCTTGCTCAGGGTGCTGGGTCGCAGTGCTCGGGGTACTGGTTACTCAGTGCTCAGTACACAGGGTGCTGGGTGCTCAGTGCTCGGGGTGCTGTGTGCTCAGTGCTCAGTACTCAGGGTGCTGGGTGCTCAGTGCTCGGGGTGCAGGGTGCTCAGTACTCAGCGAGCTGGGTGCTCAGTACTCAGGGTGCTGGGTGCTCATTACTCAGGGTGCTGGGTGCTCAGTACTCAGGGTGCTCAGTGCTTGGGGTGCTGGGTGCTCAGTGCTCAGGGTGCTCAGTGCTTGGGGTGTTGGGTGCTCAGTGCTCAGTACTCAGGGTGCTCGGTGCTCAGTGCTCAGGGTGCTCAGTGCTCAGTACTCAGGGTGCTCAGTGCTCAGTGCTCTGGGTGCTGGGTGCTCAGTGCTCGGGGTGCTGGGTGCTCAGTGCTCAGGGTGCTGGGTGCTCAGTTCTCAGGGTGCTCGGTGCTCAGGGTGCTGGGTGCTCAGTGCTCGGGGTGCTGGGTACTCAGTGCTCAGTACACAGGGTGCTGGGTGCTCAGTGCTCGGGGTGCTGGGTGCTCAGTGCTCAGTACTCAGGGTGCTGGGTGCTCAGTGCTCGGGGTGCTGGATGCTCAGTACTCAGGGTGCTGGGTGCTCAGTGCTCAGGGTGCTGGGTGCTCAGTACTCAGGGTGCTGGGTGCTCAGTACGCAGTATGCTGGGTGCTCAGTGCTCAGGGTGCTGGGTGCTCAGTGCTCGGGGTGCTGGGTGCTCAGTACTCAGGGTGCTCGGTGCTCAGTACTCAGGGTGCTGGGTGCTCAGTGCTCAGGGTGCTGTGTGCTCAGTACTCAGGGTGCTGGGTGCTCGGTGCTCAGTATGCTGGGTGCTCAGTACTCAGGGTGCTGGCAGCTCAGTACTCAGGGTGCTCGGTGCTCAGTACTCAGGGTGCTGGCTGCTCAGTGCTCGGGGTGCTCAGTGCTTGGGGTGCTGGGTGCTCAGTACTCAGGGTGCTCAGTGCTTGGGGTGTTGGGTGCTTAGTACTCAGGGTGCTGGGTGCTCAGTGCTCAGGGTGCTGGGTGCTCAGTACTCAGGGTGCTGGGTGCTCAGTACTCAGGGTGCTGGGTGCTCAGTGCTCGGGGTGCTGGGTGCTCAGTACTCGGGGTGCTCAGTGCTCAGTACTCAGGTTGCTGGGTGCTCAGTACTCGGGGTGCTGGGTGCTCAGTGCTCGGGGTGCTGGGTGTCTCAGTGCTCAGGGTGCTGGGTGCTCAGTGCTCAGAGTGCTGGGTGCTCAGTACTCAGGGTGCTCGGTGCTCAGTACTCAGGGTGCTGGGTGCTCAGCGCTCAGGGTGCTCAGTGCTCAGTTCTCAGCGTGCTGGGTGCTCAGTGCTCAGGGTGCTCGGTGCTCAGTACTCAGGGTGCTGAGTGCTCAGTACTCAGCGTTCTGGGTGCTCAGTGCTCAGGGTGCTGTTTTCTCAGTACTCAGGGTGCTGGGTGCTTAGTACTCAGGGTGCTCGGTCCTCAGTGCTCAGGGTGCTGGGTGCTCAGTACTCAGGGTGCATGGTGCTCAGTGCTCAGGGTGCTCAGTGCTCAGTACTCAGGGAGCTCAGTGCTCAGTGCTCTGGGTGCTGGGTGCTCAGTACTCAGGGTGCTGGGTGCTCAGTGTGCTGGGTGCTCAGTGCTCGGGGTGCTCAGTACTCAGGGTGCTGTGTGTTCAGTGCTCAGGGTATTGGGTGCTCAGTACTCAGGGTGCTTGCTGCTTAGTACTCAGGGTGCTGGGTGCTCAGTACTCCGGGTGCTGGGTGCTCAGTGCTCTAGGTGCTCTGTGCTCAGTGCTCAGGGCTCAGGGTGCTTGGTGCTCAGTACTCTGGGTGCTCATTGCTCAGGGTGCTGGGTGCTCAGTACTCAGGGTGCTCAGTGCTCAGTTCTCAGGGTGCTCAGTGCTCAGGACTCAGGTTGCTCAGGGCTCAGGGTGCTGGGTTCTCACTGCTCGGGGAGCTGGGTGCTCAGTGCTCAGGGTGCTGTGTGCTCAGTGCTCGGGGTGCTGGGTGCTCAGTACTCAGGGTGCTGGGTGCTCAGTGCTAAGGGTGCTGGGTGCTCAGTGCTCAGGGTGCTCGGTGCTTAGTACTCAGGGTGCTCGGTGCTCGGGGTGCTGTGTGCGCAGTGCTCGGGGTGCTGGGTGCTCAGTGCTCGGGGTGCTGGGTGCTCAGTGCTCGGGGTGCTGAGTGCTCAGTGCTCGGGGTGCTGGGTGCTCAGTACTCGGGGTGCTCGGTGCTCAGTACTCAGGGTGCTGCGTGCTCAGTGCTCAGGGTGCTGGGTGCTCAGTACTCAGGGTGCTGGGTGCTCGGTTCTCAGTACGCTGGGTGCTCAGTACTCAGGGTGCTGGCTGCTCAGTACTCAGGTTGCTCGGTGCTTAGTACTCAGGGTGCTGGGTGCTCAGAGCTCGGGGTGCTGGGTGCTCATTACTCAGGGTGCTGGGTGCTCAGTACTCAGGGTGCTCAGTGCTTGGGGTGCTGGGTGCTCAGTGCTCAGGGTACACAGTGCTTGGGGTGTTGGGTGCTCAGTGCTCAGTACTCAGGGTGCTCGGTGCTCAGTGCTCAGGGTGCTCAGTGCTCAGTACTCAGGGTGCTCAGTGCTCAGTCCTCTGTGTGCTGGGTGCTCAGTGCTCGGGGTGCTGGGTGCTCAGTGCTCAGGGTGCTGGGTGCTCAGTACTCAGGGTGCTCAGTGCTCAGGGTGCTGGGTGCTCAGTGCTCGGGGTGCTGGGTACTCAGTGCTCAGTACACAGGGTGCTGGGTGCTCAGTGCTCGGGGTGCTGGGTGCTCAGTGCTCAGTACTCAGGGTGCTGGGTGCTCAGTGCTCGGGGTGCTGGATGCTCAGTACTCAGGGTGCTGGGTGCTCAGTGCTCAGGGTGCTGGGTGCTCAGTACTCAGGGTGCTGGGTGCTCAGTTCTCAGGGTGCTGGCTGCTCAGTACTCAGGGTGCTCGGTGCGCAGTACTCAGGGTACTGGCTGCTCAGTGCTCGGGGTGCTCAGTGCTTGGGGTGTTGGGTGCTTAGTACTCAGGGTGCTGGGTGCTCAGTGCTCAGGGTGCTGGGTGCTCAGTACTCAGGGTGCTGGGTGCTCAGTACTCAGGGTGCTGGGTGCTCAGTGCTCGGGGTGCTGGGTGCTCAGTACTCGGGGTGCTCAGTGCTCAGTACTCAGGGTGCTGGGTGCTCAGTGCTCAGGGTGCTGGGTGCTCAGCTCTCTGGGTGCTGGCTGCTCGGTTCTCAGGTTGCTGGGTGCTCAGTACTCGGGGTGCTGGGTGCTCAGTACTCAGGGTGCTGGGTGCTCATTGCTGGGGGTGCTGGGTGCTCAGTACTCAGGGTGCTGGGTGCTCATTGCTGGGGGTGCTGGCTGCTCGGTTCTCAGGTTGCTGGGTGCTCAGTACTCGGGGTGCTGGGTGCTCAGTACTCAGGGTGCTGGGTCCTCATTGCTGGGGGTGCTGGGTGCTCAGTGTTCAGGTTGCTGGGTGCTCAGTACTCGGGGTGCTCGGTGCTCAGTACTCAGGGTGCTGGGTGCTCATTGCTCGGGGAGCTGGGTGCTCAGTGCTCAGGGTGCTGGGTGCCCCATGCTCGGGGTGCTGGGTGCTCAGTACTCGGGGTGCTGGGTGCTCAGTGCTCAGGGTGCTGGGTCGCAGTGCTTGGGGTACTGGGTACTCAGTGCTCAGTACACTGGGTGCTGGGTGCTCAGTGCTCGGGGTGCTGTGTGCTCAGTGATCAGTACTCAGGGTGCTGGGTGCTCAGTGCTCGGGGTGCTGGGTGCTCAGTACTCAGGGAGCTGGGTGCTCAGTACTCAGGGTGCTGGGTGCTCATTACTCAGGGTGCTGGGTGCTCAGTACTCAGGGTGCTCAGTGCTTGGGGTGCTGGGTGCTCAGTGCTCAGGGTGCTCAGTGCTTTGGTTGTTGGGTGCTCAGTGCTCAGTACTCAGGGTGCTCGGTGCTCAGTGCTCTGGGTGCTCAGTGCTCAGTACTCAGGGTGCTCAGTGCTCAGTGCTCTGGGTGCTGGGTGCTCAGTGCTCGGGGTGCTGGGTGTTCAGTGCTCAGGGTGCTGGGTGCTCAGTACTCAGGGTGCTCAGTGCTCAGGGTGCTGGGTGCTCAGTGCTCGGGGTGCTGGGTACTCAGTGCTCAGTACACACGGTGCTGGGTGCTCAGTGCTCGGGGTGCTGGGTGCTCAGTGCTCAGTACTCAGGGTGCTGGGTACTCAGTGCTCGGGGTGCTGGATGCTCAGTACTCAGGGTGCTGGGTGCTCAGTGCTCAGGGTGCTGGGTGCTCAGTGCGCAGGGTGCTGGGTGCTCAGTACTCAGTATGCTGGGTGCTCAGTGCTCAGGGTGCTGGGTGCTCAGTGCTCGGGGTGCTGGGTGCTCAGTAATCAGGGTGCTCGGTGCTCAGTACTCATTGTGCTGGGTGCTCAGTGCTCAGGGTGCTGTGTACTCAGTACTCAGGGTGCTGGGTGCTCGGTGCTCAGTATGCTGGGTGCTCAGTTCTCAGGGTGCTGGCTGCTCAGTACTCAGGGTGCTCGGTGCTCAGTACTCAGGGTACTGGCTGCTCAGTGCTCGGGGTGCTCAGTGCTTGGGGTGCTGGGTGCTCAGTTCTCAGGGTGCTCAGTGCTTGGGGTGTTGGGTGCTTAGTACTCAGGGTGCTGGGTGCTCAGTGCTCAGGGTGCTGGGTGCTCAGTACTCAGGGTGCTGGGTGCTCAGTACTCAGGGTGCTGGGTGCTCAGTGCTCGGGATGCTGGGTGCTCAGTACTCGGGGTGCTCAGTGCTCAGTACTCAGGGTGCTGGGTGCTCAGTGCTCAGGGTGCTGGGTGCTCAGCGCTCGGGGTGCTGGCTGCTCGGTTCTCAGGTTGTTGGGTGCTCAGTACTCGGGGTGCTGGGTTCTCAGTACTCAGGGTGCTGGGTGCTCATTGCTGGGGGTGCTGGGTGCTCAGTACTCAGGGTGCTGGGTGCTCATTGCTGGGGGTGCTGGCTGCTCGGTTCTCAGGTTGCTGGGTGCTCAGTACTCGGGGTGCTGGGTGCTCAGTACTCAGGGTGCTGGGTGCTCATTGCTGGGGGTGCTGGGTGCTCAGTGCTCAGGTTGCTGGGTGCTCAGTACTCGGGGTGCTCGGTGCTCAGTACTCAGGGTGCTGGGTGCTCATTGCTCGGGGTGCTGTGTGCTCAGTACTCAGGGTGCTGGGTGCCCCATGCTCAGGGTGCTGGTTGCTCAGTACTCGGGGTGCTGGGTGCCCAATGCTCAGGGTGCTGGGTCGCAGTGCTCGGGGTACTGGGTACTCAGTGCTCAGTACACAGGGTGCTGGGTGCTCAGTGCTCGGGGTGCTGTGTGCTCAGTGCTCAGTACTCAGGGTGCTGGGTGCTCAGTACTCGGGGTGCTGGGTGCTCAGTACTCAGGGTGCTGGGTGCTCAGTGCTCGGGGTGCTGGGTGCTCAGTACTCAGGGAGCTGGGTGCTCAGTACTCAGGGTGCTGGGTGCTCATTACTCAGGGTGCTGGGTGCTCAGTACTCAGGGTGCTCAGTGCTTGGGGTGCTGGGTGCTCAGTGCTCAGGGTGCTCAGTGCTTGGGGTGTTGGGTGCTCAGTGCTCAGTACTCAGGGTGCTCGGTGCTCAGTGCTCAGGGTGCTCAGTGCTCAGTACTCAGGGTGCTCAGTGCTCAGTGCTCTGGGTGCTGGGTGCTCAGTGCTTGGGTTGCTGGGTGCTCAGTGCTCAGGGTGCTGGGTGCTCAGTACTCAGGGTGCTCAGTGCTCAGGGTGCTGGGTGCTCAGTGCTCGGGGTGCTGGGTACTCAGTGCTCAGTACACAGGGTGCTGGGTGCTCAGTGCTCGGGGTGCTGGGTGCTCAGTGCTCAGTACTCAGGGTGCTGGGTGCTCAGTGCTCGGGGTGCTGGATGCTCAGTACTCAGGGTGCAGGGTGCTCAGTGCTCAGGGTGCTGGGTGCTCAGTACTCAGGGTGCTGGGTGCTCAGTACGCAGTATGCTGGGTGCTCAGTGCTCAGGGTGCTGGGTGCTCAGTGCACGGGGTGCTGGGTGCTCAGTACTCAGGGTGCTCGGTGCTCAGTACACAGGGTGCTGGGTGCTCAGTGCTCAGGGTGCTGTGTGCTCAGTACTCAGGGTGCTGGGTGCTCGGTGCTCAGTATGCTGTGTGCTCAGTACTCAGGGTGCTGGCTGCTCAGTACTCAGGGTGCTCGGTGCTCAGTACTCAGGGTGCTGGCTGCTCAGTGCTCGGGGTGCTCAGTGCTTGGGGTGCTCGGTGCTCAGTACTCAGGGTGCTCAGTGCTTGGGGTGTTGGGTGCTTAGTACTCAGGGTGCTGGGTGCTCAGTGCTCAGGGTGCTGGGTGCTCAGTACTCAGGGTGCTGGGTGCTCAGTACTCAGGGTGCTGGGTGCTCAGTGCTCGGGGTGCTGGGTGCTCTGTACTCGGGGTGCTCAGTGCTCAGTACTCAGGGTGCTGGGTGCTTAGTGCTCAGGGTGCTGGGTGCTCAGCGCTCGGGGTGCTGGCTGCTCGGTTCTCAGGTTGCTGGGTGCTCAGTACTCGGGATGCTGGGTGCTCAGTACTCAGGGTGCTGGGTGCTCATTGCTGGGGGTGCTGGGTGCTCAGTACTCAGGGTGCTGGGTGCTCATTGCTGGGGGTGCTGGCTGCTCGGTTCTCAGGTTGCTGGGTGCTCAGTACTCGGGGTGCTGGGTGCTCAGTACTCAGGGTGCTGGGTGCTCATTGCTGGGGGTGCTGGGTGCTCAGTGCTCAGGTTGCTGGATGCTCAGTACTCGGGGTGCTCGGTGCTCAGTAGTCAGGGTGCTGGGTGCTCATTGCTCGGGGTGCTGGGTGCTCAGTGCTCAGGGTGCTGGGTGCCCCATGCTCGGGGTGCTGGGTGCTCAGTACTCGGGGTGCTGGGTGCTCAGTGCTCAGGGTGCTGGGTCGCAGTGCTCGGGGTACTGGGTACTCAGTGCTCAGTACACTGGGTGCTGGGTGCTCAGTGCTCGGGGTGCTGTGTGCTCAGTGCTCAGTACTCAGGGTGCTGGGTGCTCAGTGCTCGGGGTGCTGGGTGCTCAGTACTCAGGGAGCTGGGTGCTCAGTACTCATTGTGCTGGGTGCTCATTACTCAGGGTGCTGGGTGCTCAGTACTCAGGGTGCTCAGTGCTTGGGGTGCTGGGTGCTCAGTGCTCAGGGTGCTCAGTGCTTGGGGTGTTGGGTGCTCAGTGCTCAGTACTCAGGGTGCTCGGTGCTCAGTGCTCAGGGTGCTCAGTGCTCAGTACTCAGGGTGCTCAGTGCTCAGTGCTCTGGGTGCTGGGTGCTCAGTGCTCGGGGTGCTGTGTGCTCCGTGCTCAAGGTGCTGGGTGCTCAGTACTCAGGGTGCTCAGTGCTCAGGGTGCTGGGTGCTCAGTGCTCGGGGTGCTGGGTACTCAGTGCTCAGTACACAGGGTGCTGGGTGCTCAGTGCTCGGGGTGCTGGGTGCTCAGTGCTCAGTACTCAGGGTGCTGGGTGCTCAGTGCTCGGGGTGCTGGATGCTCAGTACTCAGGGTGCTGGGTGCTCAGTGCTCAGGGTGCTGGGTGCTCAGTACTCAGGGTGCTGGGTGCTCAATACGCAGTATGCTGGGTTCTCAGTGCTCAGGGTGCTGGGTGCTCAGTGCTCGGGGTGCTGGGTGCTCAATACTCAGGGTGCTCGGTGCTCAGTACTCAGGGTGCTGGGTGCTCAGTGCTCAGGGTGCTGTGTGCTCAGTACTAAGGGTGCTGGGTTCTCGGTGCTCAGTATGCTGGGTGCTCAGTACTCAGGGTGCTGGCTGCTCAGTACTCAGGGTGCTCGGTGCTCAGTACTCAGGGTGCTGGCTGTTCAGTGCTCGGGGTGCTCAGTGCTTGGGGTGCTGGGTGCTCAGTACTCAGGGTGCTCAGTGCTTGGGGTGTTGGGTGCTTAGTACTCAGGGTGCTGGGTGCTCAGTGCTCGGGGTGCTGTGTGCTCAGTACTCAGGGTGCTGGGTGCTCAGTACTCAGGGTGCTCAGTGCTCAGTACTCAGGGTGCTCAGTGCTCAGGGTGCTGTGTGCTCAGTGCTCGGGGTGCTGGGTGCTCTGTCCTCAGGGTGCTGGGTGCTCAGTGCTCAGGGTGCTCGGTGCTCAGTGCTCAGGGTGCTGGGTGCTCAGTGCTCGAGGTGCTGGGTGCTCATTACTCAGGGTGCTGGGTGCTCAGTACTCAGGGTGCTGGCTGTTCAGTGCTCGGGGTGCTCAGTGCTTGTGGTGCTGGGTGCTCAGTACTCAGGGTGCTCAGTGCTTGGGGTGTTGGGTGCTTAGTACTCAGGGTGCTGGGTGCTCAGTGCTCAGGGTGCTGGGTGCTCAGTACTCAGGGTGCTGGGTGCTCAGTACTCAGGGTGCTGGGTGCTCAGTGCTCGGGGTGCTGGGTGCTCAGTGCTCGGGGTGCTGGGTGCTCAGTGCTCAGGGTGCTGGGTGCTCAGTGCTCAGGGTGCTGGGTGATCAGTGCTCGGGGTGCTGGGTGCTCAGTGCTCGGGGCGCTGGGTGCTCAGTGCTCATGGTCCTCGGTGCTCAGTGCTCAGGGTGCTGGGTGCTCAGTACTGAGGGTGCTCAGTGCTCAGTACTCAGGGTGCTGGGTGCTCAGTGCTCAGTGTGCTGGGTGCTCAGTGCTCGGGGTGCTGGCTGCTCGGTTCTCAGGTTGCTGGGTGGTCAGTACTCGGGTTGCTTGGTGCTCAGTACTCAGGGTGCTGGGTGCTCATTGCTCGGGGTGCTGGGTGCTCAGTGCTCGGGGTGCTGGGTGCTCAGTGCTCGGGGTGCTGGGTGCTCAGTTCTCGGGCTGCTGGGTGCTCAGTGCTCAGGGTGCTGGGTCTCAGTGCTCGGGGTACTGGGTACTCAGTGCTCAGTACACAGGGTGCTGGGTGCTCATTGCTCGGGGTGCTGTGTTCTCAGTGCTCAGTACTCAGGGTGCTGGGTGCTCAGTGCTCGGGGTGCTGGGTGCTCAGTACTCAGGGTACTTGGTGCTCAGTACTCAGGGTGCTGGGTGATCAGTGCTCAGGGTGCTGGGTGCTCAGTACTCAGGGTGCTCGGTGCTCAGTACTCAGGGTGCTGGGTGCTCAGTGCTCAGGGTGCTGGGTCCTCAGTGCTCTGGGTGCTGTGTGCTTAGTGCTCGGGGTGCTGGGTGCTCAGTACTCAGGGTGCTGGGTGCTAAGTACTCGGGGTGCTGGGTGCTCAGTACTCAGGGAGCTGGGTGCTCAGTACTCACGGTGCTGGGTGCTCAGTAATCGGGTGTTGGGTGCTCAGTGCTCAGGGTGCTGGGTGCTCAGTGCTCGGGGTGCTGGGTGCTCAGTGCTCAGTACTCAGTGTGCTGGGTGCTCAGTGCTCGGGGTGCTGGGTGCTCAGTGCTCAGAACTCAGGGTGCTGGGTGCTCAGTGCTCAGGGTGCTTGGTGCTCAGTGCTCAGTGTGCTGGGTGCTCAGTGCTCAGGGTGCTGGGTACTCAGTGCTCGGGGTGCTGGGTGCTCAGTACTCAGGGTGCTGGGTGCTCAGTACTCAGGGTGCTGGGTGCTCAGTGCTCGGGGTGCTGGGTGCTCAGTGCTCAGTGTGCTCGGTGCTCAGTACTCAGGGTGCTGGATTCTCAGTGCTAGGGGTTTTCTGTACTCAGGGTGCTGTGTGTTCAGTGCTCAGGGTGCTGGGTGCTCAGTACTCAGGGTGCTCGGTGCTCGGGGTTCTGGGTGCTCAGTGCTCGGGGTGCTCGGTGCTCAGTACTCGGGGTGCTCAGTGCTCAGTACTCAGGGTGCTTGGTGCTTAGTTCTCAGGGTGCTGGGTGCTCAGTACTCCGGGTGCTGGTTGCTCAGTGCTCAGTGTGCTCGGTGCTCAGTGCTCAACGTGCTGGGTGCTCAGTACTCAGTGTGATCATTGCTCAGGGAGCTGGGTCCTCAGTACTCAGGGTGCTGGGTGCTCAGTACTCAGGGTGCTCAGTGCTCAGTACTCAGGGTGCTCAGTGCTCAGTACTAAGGTTGCTCAGTGCTCAGGGTGCTGGGTGCTCAGTGCTCGGGGTGCTCGGTGCTCAGTATTCAGGGTGCTGGGTGCTCAGTGCTCAGGGTGCTGGGTGCTCAGTGCTCAGGGTGCTGGGTGCTCAGTACACAGGGTGCTCGGTGCTCTGGGTGCTGGGTGCTCAGTGCTCGGTGTGCTCGGTGCTCAGTACTCGGGGTGCTCAGTGCTCAGTACTCAGGGTGCTGGGTGCTCAGTGCTCAGGGTGCTGGGTGCTCAGTACTCAGGGTGCTGGGTGCTCGGTGCTCAGTACGCTGGGTGCTCAGTACTCAGGGTGCTGGGTGCTCAGTACTCAGGGTGCTGGGTGCTCAGTACTCAGGGTGCTCGGTGCTAAGTACTCAGGGTGCTGGGTGCTCAGTGCTCAGGGTGCTGGGTGCTCAGTACTCAGGGTGCTGGGTGCTCAGTGCTCAGGGTGCTGGGTGCTCAGTACGCTGGGTGCTCAGTACTCAGGGTGCTGGGTGCTCAGTACTCAGGGTGCTGGGTGCTTAGTACTCAGGGTGCTGGGTGCTCAGTGCTCAGGGTGCTCGGTGCTCAGTGCTCGGGGTGCTGGGTGCTCAGTACTCAGGGTGCTCAGTGCTCAGTACTCAGGGTGCTCAGTGCTCAGTATTCAGGGTGCTCAGGCTCAGTGCTCAGGGTGCAGGGTGCTCAGTGCTCGGGGTGCTGGGTGCTCAGTGCTCGGGGTGCTGGGTGTCTCAGTGCTCAGGGTGCTGGGTGCTCAGTGCTCAGAGTGCTGGGTGCTCAGTACTCATGGTGCTCGGTGCTCAGTACTCAGGGTGCAGGGTGCTCAGTGTTCAGGGTGCTCAGTGCTCAGTACTCAGGGTGCTCGGTGCTCCGTGCTCAGGGTGCTGGGTCGCAGTGCTCGGGGTACTGGTTACTCAGTGCTCAGTACACAGGGTGCTGGGTGCTCAGTGCTCGGGGTGCTGTGTGCTCAGTGCTCAGTACTCAGGGTGCTGGGTGCTCAGTGCTCGGGGTGCAGGGTGCTCAGTACTCAGGGAGCTGGGTGCTCAGTACTCAGGGTGCTGGGTGCTCATTACTCAGGGTGCTGGGTGCTCAGTACTCAGGGTGCTCAGTGCTTGGGGTGCTGGGTGCTCAGTGCTCAGGGTGCTCAGTGCTTGGGGTGTTGGGTGCTCAGTGCTCAGTACTCAGGGTGCTCGGTGCTCAGTGCTCAGGGTGCTCAGTGCTCAGTACTCAGGGTGCTCAGTGCTCAGTGCTCTGGGTGCTGGGTGCTCAGTGCTCGGGGTGCTGGGTGCTCAGTGCTCAGGGTGCTGGGTGCTCAGTTCTCAGGGTGCTCGGTGCTCAGGGTGCTGGGTGCTCAGTGCTCGGGGTGCTGGGTACTCAGTGCTCAGTACACAGGGTGCTGGGTGCTCAGTGCTCGGGGTGCTGGGTGCTCAGTGCTCAGTACTCAGGGTGCTGGGTGCTCAGTGCTCGGGTTGCTGGATGCTCAGTACTCAGGGTGCTGGGTGCTCAGTGCTCAGGGTGCTGGGTGCTCAGTACTCAGGGTGCTGGGTGCTCAGTACGCAGTATGCTGGGTGCTCAGTGCTCAGGGTGCTGGGTGCTCAGTGCTCGGGGTGCTGGGTGCTCAGTACTCAGGGTGCTCGGTGCTCAGTACTCAGGGTGCTGGGTGCTCAGTGCTCAGGGTGCTGTGTGCTCAGTACTCAGGGTGCTGGGTGCTCGGTGCTCAGTATGCTGGGTGCTCAGTACTCAGGGTGCTGGCAGCTCAGTACTCAGGGTGCTCGGTGCTCAGTACTCAGGGTGCTGGCTGCTCAGTGCTCGGGGTGCTCAGTGCTTGGGGTGCTGGGTGCTCAGTACTCAGGGTGCTCAGTGCTTGGGGTGTTGGGTGCTTAGTACTCAGGGTGCTGGGTGCTCAGTGCTCAGGGTGCTGGGTGCTCAGTACTCAGGGTGCTGGGTGCTCAGTACTCAGGGTGCTGGGTGCTCAGTGCTCGGGGTGCTGGGTGCTCAGTACTCGGGGTGCTCAGTGCTCAGTACTCAGGTTGCTGGGTGCTCAGTACTCGGGGTGCTGGGTGCTCAGTGCTCGGGGTGCTGGGTGTCTCAGTGCTCAGGGTGCTGGGTGCTCAGTGCTCAGAGTGCTGGGTGCTCAGTACTCAGGGTGCTCGGTGCTCAGTACTCAGGGTGCTGGGTGCTCAGCGCTCAGGGTGCTCAGTGCTCAGTTCTCAGCGTGCTGGGTGCTCAGTGCTCAGGGTGCTCGGTGCTCAGTACTCAGGGTGCTCAGTGCTCAGTACTCAGCGTTCTGGGTGCTCAGTGCTCAGGGTGCTGTTTTCTCAGTACTCAGGGTGCTGGGTGCTTAGTACTCAGGGTGCTCGGTCCTCAGTGCTCAGGGTGCAGGGTGCTCAGTACTCAGGGTGCATGGTGCTCAGTGCTCAGGGTGCTCAGTGCTCAGTACTCAGGGAGCTCAGTGCTCAGTGCTCTGGGTGCTGGGTGCTCAGTACTCAGGGTGCTGGGTGCTCAGTGTGCTGGGTGCTCAGTGCTCGGGGTGCTCAGTACTCAGGGTGCTGTGTGTTCAGTGCTCAGGGTATTGGGTGCTCAGTACTCAGGGTGCTTGCTGCTTAGTACTCAGGGTGCTGGGTGCTCAGTACTCCGGGTGCTGGGTGCTCAGTGCTCTAGGTGCTCTGTGCTCAGTGCTCAGGGCTCAGGGTGCTTGGTGCTCAGTACTCTGGGTGCTCATTGCTCAGGGTGCTGGGTGCTCAGTACTCAGGGTGCTCAGTGCTCAGTTCTCAGGGTGCTCAGTGCTCAGGACTCAGGTTGCTCAGGGCTCAGGGTGCTGGGTTCTCACTGCTCGGGGAGCTGGGTGCTCAGTGCTCAGGGTGCTGTGTGCTCAGTGCTCGGGGTGCTGGGTGCTCAGTACTCAGGGTGCTGGGTGCTCAGTGCTAAGGGTGCTGGGTGCTCAGTGCTCAGGGTGCTCGGTGCTTAGTACTCAGGGTGCTCGGTGCTCGGGGTGCTGTGTGCGCAGTGCTCGGGGTGCTGGGTGCTCAGTGCTCGGGGTGCTGGGTGCTCAGTGCTCGGGGTGCTGAGTGCTCAGTGCTCGGGGTGCTGGGTGCTCAGTACTCGGGGTGCTCGGTGCTCAGTACTCAGGGTGCTGCGTGCTCAGTGCTCAGGGTGCTGGGTGCTCAGTACTCAGGGTGCTGGGTGCTCGGTTCTCAGTACGCTGGGTGCTCAGTACTCAGGGTGCTGGCTGCTCAGTACTCAGGTTGCTCGGTGCTTAGTACTCAGGGTGCTGGGTGCTCAGAGCTCGGGGTGCTGGGTGCTCATTACTCAGGGTGCTGGGTGCTCAGTACTCAGGGTGCTCAGTGCTTGGGGTGCTGGGTGCTCAGTGCTCAGGGTACTCAGTGCTTGGGGTGTTGGGTGCTCAGTGCTCAGTACTCAGGGTGCTCGGTGCTCAGTGCTCAGGGTGCTCAGTGCTCAGTCCTCTGTGTGCTGGGTGCTCAGTGCTCGGGGTGCTGGGTGCTCAGTGCTCAGGGTGCTGGGTGCTCAGTACTCAGGGTGCTCAGTGCTCAGGGTGCTGGGTGCTCAGTGCTCG
This sequence comes from Microtus oregoni, assembly GCF_018167655.1. NCBI lineage: Eukaryota > Metazoa > Chordata > Mammalia > Rodentia > Cricetidae > Microtus > Microtus oregoni. Next base: position 46,577 of record NW_024543503.1, on the reverse strand, counting down.
GGGTGCTGGGTACTCAGTGCTCAGTACACAGGGTGCTGGGTGCTCAGTGCTCAGGGTGCTGGGTGCTCAGTGCTCAGTACTCAGGGTGCTGGGTGCTCAGTGCTCGGGGTGCTGGATGCTCAGTACTCAGGGTGCTGGGTGCTCAGTGCTCAGGGTGCTGGGTGCTCAGTGCTCAGGGTGCTGGGTGCTCAGTACTCAGTATGCTGGGTGCTCAGTGCTCAGGGAGCTGGGTGCTCAGTGCTCAGGGTGCTGGGTGCTCAGTACTCAGGGTGCTCGGTGCTCAGTACTCAGGGTGCTGGGTGCTCAGTGCTCAGGGTGCTGTGTGCTCAGTACTCAGGGTGCTGGGTGCTCGGTGCTCAGTACGCTGGGTGCTCAGTTCTCAGGGTGCTGGCTGCTCAGTACTCAGGGTGCTCGGTGCGCAGTACTCAGGGTACTGGCTGCTCAGTGCTCGGGGTGCTCAGTGCTTGGGGTGTTGGGTGCTTAGTACTCAGGGTGCTGGGTGCTCAGTGCTCAGGGTGCTGGGTGCTCAGTACTCAGGGTGCTGGGTGCTCAGTACTCAGGGTGCTGGGTGCTCAGTGCTCGGGGTGCTGGGTGCTCAGTACTCGGGGTGCTCAGTGCTCAGTACTCAGGGTGCTGGGTGCTCAGTGCTCAGGGTGCTGGGTGCTCAGCTCTCTGGGTGCTGGCTGCTCGGTTCTCAGGTTGCTGGGTGCTCAGTACTCGGGGTGCTGGGTGCTCAGTACTCAGGGTGCTGGGTGCTCATTGCTGGGGGTGCTGGGTGCTCAGTACTCAGGGTGCTGGGTGCTCATTGCTGGGGGTGCTGGCTGCTCGGTTCTCAGGTTGCTGGGTGCTCAGTACTCGGGGTGCTGGGTGCTCAGTACTCAGGGTGCTGGGTCCTCATTGCTGGGGGTGCTGGGTGCTCAGTGTTCAGGTTGCTGGGTGCTCAGTACTCGGGGTGCTCGGTGCTCAGTACTCAGGGTGCTGGGTGCTCATTGCTCGGGGTGCTGGGTGCTCAGTGCTCAGGGTGCTGGGTGCCCCATGCTCGGGGTGCTGGGTGCTCAGTACTCGGGGTGCTGGGTGCTCAGTGCTCAGGGTGCTGGGTCGCAGTGCTTGGGGTACTGGGTACTCAGTGCTCAGTACACTGGGTGCTGGGTGCTCAGTGCTCGGGGTGCTGTGTGCTCAGTGATCAGTACTCAGGGTGCTGGGTGCTCAGTGCTCGGGGTGCTGGGTGCTCAGTACTCAGGGAGCTGGGTGCTCAGTACTCAGGGTGCTGGGTGCTCATTACTCAGGGTGCTGGGTGCTCAGTACTCAGGGTGCTCAGTGCTTGGGGTGCTGGGTGCTCAGTGCTCAGGGTGCTCAGTGCTTTGGGTGTTGGGTGCTCAGTGCTCAGTACTCAGGGTGCTCGGTGCTCAGTGCTCTGGGTGCTCAGTGCTCAGTACTCAGGGTGCTCAGTGCTCAGTGCTCTGGGTGCTGGGTGCTCAGTGCTCGGGGTGCTGGGTGTTCAGTGCTCAGGGTGCTGGGTGCTCAGTACTCAGGGTGCTCAGTGCTCAGGGTGCTGGGTGCTCAGTGCTCGGGGTGCTGGGTACTCAGTGCTCAGTACACACGGTGCTGGGTGCTCAGTGCTCGGGGTGCTGGGTGCTCAGTGCTCAGTACTCAGGGTGCTGGGTACTCAGTGCTCGGGGTGCTGGATGCTCAGTACTCAGGGTGCTGGGTGCTCAGTGCTCAGGGTGCTGGGTGCTCAGTGCGCAGGGTGCTGGGTGCTCAGTACTCAGTATGCTGGGTGCTCAGTGCTCAGGGTGCTGGGTGCTCAGTGCTCGGGGTGCTGGGTGCTCAGTAATCAGGGTGCTCGGTGCTCAGTACTCAGGGTGCTGGGTGCTCAGTGCTCAGGGTGCTGTGTACTCAGTACTCAGGGTGCTGGGTGCTCGGTGCTCAGTATGCTGGGTGCTCAGTTCTCAGGGTGCTGGCTGCTCAGTACTCAGGGTGCTCGGTGCTCAGTACTCAGGGTACTGGCTGCTCAGTGCTCGGGGTGCTCAGTGCTTGGGGTGCTGGGTGCTCAGTTCTCAGGGTGCTCAGTGCTTGGGGTGTTGGGTGCTTAGTACTCAGGGTGCTGGGTGCTCAGTGCTCAGGGTGCTGGGTGCTCAGTACTCAGGGTGCTGGGTGCTCAGTACTCAGGGTGCTGGGTGCTCAGTGCTCGGGATGCTGGGTGCTCAGTACTCGGGGTGCTCAGTGCTCAGTACTCAGGGAGCTGGGTGCCCAATGCTCAGGGTGCTGGGTCGCAGTGCTCGGGGTACTGGGTACTCAGTGCTCAGTACACAGGGTGCTGGGTGCTCAGTGCTCGGGGTGCTGTGTGCTCAGTGCTCAGTACTCAGGGTGCTGGGTGCTCAGTACTCGGGGTGCTGGGTGCTCAGTACTCAGGGTGCTGGGTGCTCAGTGCTCGGGGTGCTGGGTGCTCAGTACTCAGGGAGCTGGGTGCTCAGTACTCAGGGTGCTGGGTGCTCATTACTCAGGGTGCTGGGTGCTCAGTACTCAGGGTGCTCAGTGCTTGGGGTGCTGGGTGCTCAGTGCTCAGGGTGCTCAGTGCTTGGGGTGTTGGGTGCTCAGTGCTCAGTACTCAGGGTGCTCGGTGCTCAGTGCTCAGGGTGCTCAGTGCTCAGTACTCAGGGTGCTCAGTGCTCAGTGCTCTGGGTGCTGGGTGCTCAGTGCTTGGGTTGCTGGGTGCTCAGTGCTCAGGGTGCTGGGTGCTCAGTACTCAGGGTGCTCAGTGCTCAGGGTGCTGGGTGCTCAGTGCTCGGGGTGCTGGGTACTCAGTGCTCAGTACACAGGGTGCTGGGTGCTCAGTGCTCGGGGTGCTGGGTGCTCAGTGCTCAGTACTCAGGGTGCTGGGTGCTCAGTGCTCGGGGTGCTGGATGCTCAGTACTCAGGGTGCAGGGTGCTCAGTGCTCAGGGTGCTGGGTGCTCAGTACTCAGGGTGCTGGGTGCTCAGTACGCAGTATGCTGGGTGCTCAGTGCTCAGGGTGCTGGGTGCTCAGTGCACGGGGTGCTGGGTGCTCAGTACTCAGGGTGCTCGGTGCTCAGTACACAGGGTGCTGGGTGCTCAGTGCTCAGGGTGCTGTGTGCTCAGTACTCAGGGTGCTGGGTGCTCGGTGCTCAGTATGCTGTGTGCTCAGTACTCAGGGTGCTGGCTGCTCAGTACTCAGGGTGCTCGGTGCTCAGTACTCAGGGTGCTGGCTGCTCAGTGCTCGGGGTGCTCAGTGCTTGGGGTGCTCGGTGCTCAGTACTCAGGGTGCTCAGTGCTTGGGGTGTTGGGTGCTTAGTACTCAGGGTGCTGGGTGCTCAGTGCTCAGGGTGCTGGGTGCTCAGTACTCAGGGTGCTGGGTGCTCAGTACTCAGGGTGCTGGGTGCTCAGTGCTCGGGGTGCTGGGTGCTCTGTACTCGGGGTGCTCAGTGCTCAGTACTCAGGGTGCTGGGTGCTTAGTGCTCAGGGTGCTGGGTGCTCAGCGCTCGGGGTGCTGGCTGCTCGGTTCTCAGGTTGCTGGGTGCTCAGTACTCGGGATGCTGGGTGCTCAGTACTCAGGGTGCTGGGTGCTCATTGCTGGGGGTGCTGGGTGCTCAGTACTCAGGGTGCTGGGTGCTCATTGCTGGGGGTGCTGGCTGCTCGGTTCTCAGGTTGCTGGGTGCTCAGTACTCGGGGTGCTGGGTGCTCAGTACTCAGGGTGCTGGGTGCTCATTGCTGGGGGTGCTGGGTGCTCAGTGCTCAGGTTGCTGGATGCTCAGTACTCGGGGTGCTCGGTGCTCAGTAGTCAGGGTGCTGGGTGCTCATTGCTCGGGGTGCTGGGTGCTCAGTGCTCAGGGTGCTGGGTGCCCCATGCTCGGGGTGCTGGGTGCTCAGTACTCGGGGTGCTGGGTGCTCAGTGCTCAGGGTGCTGGGTCGCAGTGCTCGGGGTACTGGGTACTCAGTGCTCAGTACACTGGGTGCTGGGTGCTCAGTGCTCGCGGTGCTGTGTGCTCAGTGCTCAGTACTCAGGGTGCTGGGTGCTCAGTGCTCGGGGTGCTGGGTGCTCAGTACTCAGGGAGCTGGGTGCTCAGTACTCATTGTGCTGGGTGCTCATTACTCAGGGTGCTGGGTGCTCAGTACTCAGGGTGCTCAGTGCTTGGGGTGCTGGGTGCTCAGTGCTCAGGGTGCTCAGTGCTTGGGGTGTTGGGTGCTCAGTGCTCAGTACTCAGGGTGCTCGGTGCTCAGTGCTCAGGGTGCTCAGTGCTCAGTACTCAGGGTGCTCAGTGCTCAGTGCTCTGGGTGCTGGGTGCTCAGTGCTCGGGGTGCTGTGTGCTCCGTGCTCAAGGTGCTGGGTGCTCAGTACTCAGGGTGCTCAGTGCTCAGGGTGCTGGGTGCTCAGTACTCAGGGTGCTGGGTCCTCATTGCTGGGGGTGCTGGGTGCTCAGTGTTCAGGTTGCTGGGTGCTCAGTACTCGGGGTGCTCGGTGCTCAGTACTCAGGGTGCTGGGTGCTCATTGCTCGGGGTGCTGGGTGCTCAGTGCTCAGGGTGCTGGGTGCCCCATGCTCGGGGTGCTGGGTGCTCAGTACTCGGGGTGCTGGGTGCTCAGTGCTCAGGGTGCTGGGTCGCAGTGCTTGGGGTACTGGGTACTCAGTGCTCAGTACACTGGGTGCTGGGTGCTCAGTGCTCGGGGTGCTGTGTGCTCAGTGATCAGTACTCAGGGTGCTGGGTGCTCAGTGCTCGGGGTGCTGGGTGCTCAGTACTCAGGGAGCTGGGTGCTCAGTACTCAGTGTGCTGGGTGCTCATTACTCAGGGTGCTGGGTGCTCAGTACTCAGGGTGCTCAGTGCTTGGGGTGCTGGGTGCTCAGTGCTCAGGGTGCTCAGTGCTTTGGGTGTTGGGTGCTCAGTGCTCAGTACTCAGGGTGCTCGGTGCTCAGTGCTCTGGGTGCTCAGTGCTCAGTACTCAGGGTGCTCAGTGCTCAGTGCTCTGGGTGCTGGGTGCTCAGTGCTCGGGGTGCTGGGTGTTCAGTGCTCAGGGTGCTGGGTGCTCAGTACTCAGGGTGCTCAGTGCTCAGGGTGCTGGGTGCTCAGTGCTCGGGGTGCTGGGTACTCAGTACTCAGGGTGCTGGGTGCTCAGTAATCAGGGTGCTCGGTGCTCAGTACTCAGGGTGCTGGGTGCTCAGTGCTCAGGGTGCTGTGTACTCAGTACTCAGGGTGCTGGGTGCTCGGTGCTCAGTATGCTGGGTGCTCAGTTCTCAGGGTGCTGGCTGCTCAGTACTCAGGGTGCTCGGTGCTCAGTACTCAGGGTACTGGCTGCTCAGTGCTCGGAGTGCTCAGTGCTTGGGGTGCTGGGTGCTCAGTTCTCAGGGTGCTCAGTGCTTGGGGTGTTGGGTGCTTAGTACTCAGGGTGCTGGGTGCTCAGTGCTCAGGGTGCTGGGTGCTCAGTACTCAGGGTGCTGGGTGCTCAGTACTCAGGGTGCTGGGTGCTCAGTGCTCGGGATGCTGGGTGCTCAGTACTCGGGGTGCTCAGTGCTCAGTACTCAGGGTGCTGGGTGCTCAGTGCTCAGGGTGCTGGGTGCTCAGCGCTCGGGGTGCTGGCTGCTCGGTTCTCAGGTTGTTGGGTGCTCAGTACTCGGGGTGCTGGGTTCTCAGTACTCAGGGTGCTGGGTGCTCATTGCTGGGGGTGCTGGGTGCTCAGTACTCAGGGTGCTGGGTGCTCATTGCTGGGGGTGCTGGCTGCTCGGTTCTCAGGTTGCTGGGTGCTCAGTACTCGGGGTGCTGGGTGCTCAGTACTCAGGGTGCTGGGTGCTCATTGCTGGGGGTGCTGGGTGCTCAGTGCTCAGGTTGCTGGGTGCTCAGTACTCGGGGTGCTCGGTGCTCAGTACTCAGGGTGCTGGGTGCTCATTGCTCGGGGTGCTGGGTGCTCAGTACTCAGGGTGCTGGGTGCCCCATGCTCAGGGTGCTGGGTGCTCAGTACTCGGGGTGCTGGGTGCCCAATGCTCAGGGTGCTGGGTCGCAGTGCTCGGGGTACTGGGTACTCAGTGCTCAGTACACAGGGTGCTGGGTGCTCAGTGCTCGGGGTGCTGTGTGCTCAGTGCTCAGTACTCAGGGTGCTGGGTGCTCAGTACTCGGGGTGCTGGGTGCTCAGTACTCAGGGTGCTGGGTGCTCAGTGCTCGGGGTGCTGGGTGCTCAGTACTCAGGGAGCTGGGTGCTCAGTACTCAGGGTGCTGGGTGCTCATTACTCAGGGTGCTGGGTGCTCAGTACTCAGGGTGCTCAGTGCTTGGGGTGCTGGGTGCTCAGTGCTCAGGGTGCTCAGTGCTTGGGGTGTTGGGTGCTCAGTGCTCAGTACTCAGGGTGCTCGGTGCTCAGTGCTCAGGGTGCTCAGTGCTCAGTACTCAGGGTGCTCAGTGCTCAGTGCTCTGGGTGCTGGGTGCTCAGTGCTTGGGTTGCTGGGTGCTCAGTGCTCAGGGTGCTGGGTGCTCAGTACTCAGGGTGCTCAGTGCTCAGGGTGCTGGGTGCTCAGTGCTCGGGGTGCTGGGTACTCAGTGCTCAGTACACAGGGTGCTGGGTGCTCAGTGATCGGGGTGCTGGGTGCTCAGTGCTCAGTACTCAGGGTGCTGGGTGCTCAGTGCTCGGGGTGCTGGATGCTCAGTACTCAGGGTGCAGGGTGCTCAGTGCTCAGGGTGCTGGGTGCTCAGTACTCAGGGTGCTGGGTGCTCAGTACGCAGTATGCTGGGTGCTCAGTGCTCAGGGTGCTGGGTGCTCAGTGCACGGGGTGCTGGGTGCTCAGTACTCAGGGTGCTCGGTGCTCAGTACACAGGGTGCTGGGTGCTCAGTGCTCAGGGTGCTGTGTGCTCAGTACTCAGGGTGCTGGGTGCTCGGTGCTCAGTATGCTGTGTGCTCAGTACTCAGGGTGCTGGCTGCTCAGTACTCAGGGTGCTCGGTGCTCAGTACTCAGGGTGCTGGCTGCTCAGTGCTCGGGGTGCTCAGTGCTTGGGGTGCTCGGTGCTCAGTACTCAGGGTGCTCAGTGCTTGGGGTGTTGGGTGCTTAGTACTCAGGGTGCTGGGTGCTCAGTGCTCAGGGTGCTGGGTGCTCAGTACTCAGGGTGCTGGGTGCTCAGTACTCAGGGTGCTGGGTGCTCAGTGCTCGGGGTGCTGGGTGCTCTGTACTCGGGGTGCTCAGTGCTCAGTACTCAGGGTGCTGGGTGCTTAGTGCTCAGGGTGCTGGGTGCTCAGCGCTCGGGGTGCTGGCTGCTCGGTTCTCAGGTTGCTGGGTGCTCAGTACTCGGGATGCTGGGTGCTCAGTACTCAGGGTGCTGGGTGCTCATTGCTGGGGGTGCTGGGTGCTCAGTACTCAGGGTGCTGGGTGCTCATTGCTGGGGGTGCTGGCTGCTCGGTTCTCAGGTTGCTGGGTGCTCAGTACTCGGGGTGCTGGGTGCTCAGTACTCAGGGTGCTGGGTGCTCATTGCTGGGGGTGCTGGGTGCTCAGTGCTCAGGTTGCTGGATGCTCAGTACTCGGGGTGCTCGGTGCTCAGTAGTCAGGGTGCTGGGTGCTCATTGCTCGGGGTGCTGGGTGCTCAGTGCTCAGGGTGCTGGGTGCCCCATGCTCGGGGTGCTGGGTGCTCAGTACTCGGGGTGCTGGGTGCTCAGTGCTCAGGGTGCTGGGTCGCAGTGCTCGGGGTACTGGGTACTCAGTGCTCAGTACACTGGGTGCTGGGTGCTCAGTGCTCGGGGTGCTGTGTGCTCAGTGCTCAGTACTCAGGGTGCTGGGTGCTCAGTGCTCGGGGTGCTGGGTGCTCAGTACTCAGGGAGCTGGGTGCTCAGTACTCATTGTGCTGGGTGCTCATTACTCAGGGTGCTGGGTGCTCAGTACTCAGGGTGCTCAGTGCTTGGGGTGCTGGGTGCTCAGTGCTCAGGGTGCTCAGTGCTTGGGGTGTTGGGTGCTCAGTGCTCAGTACTCAGGGTGCTCGGTGCTCAGTGCTCAGGGTGCTCAGTGCTCAGTACTCAGGGTGCTCAGTGCTCAGTGCTCTGGGTGCTGGGTGCTCAGTGCTCGGGGTGCTGTGTGCTCCGTGCTCAAGGTGCTGGGTGCTCAGTACTCAGGGTGCTCAGTGCTCAGGGTGCTGGGTGCTCAGTGCTCGGGGTGCTGGGTACTCAGTGCTCAGTACACAGGGTGCTGGGTGCTCAGTGCTCGGGGTGCTGGGTGCTCAGTGCTCAGTACTCAGGGTGCTGGGTGCTCAGTGCTCGGGGTGCTGGATGCTCAGTACTCAGGGTGCTGGGTGCTCAGTGCTCAGGGTGCTGGGTGCTCAGTACTCAGGGTGCTGGGTGCTCAATACGCAGTATGCTGGGTTCTCAGTGCTCAGGGTGCTGGGTGCTCAGTGCTCGGGGTGCTGGGTGCTCAATACTCAGGGTGCTCGGTGCTCAGTACTCAGGGTGCTGGGTGCTCAGTGCTCAGGGTGCTGTGTGCTCAGTACTAAGGGTGCTGGGTTCTCGGTGCTCAGTATGCTGGGTGCTCAGTACTCAGGGTGCTGGCTGCTCAGTACTCAGGGTGCTCGGTGCTCAGTACTCAGGGTGCTGGCTGTTCAGTGCTCGGGGTGCTCAGTGCTTGGGGTGCTGGGTGCTCAGTACTCAGGGTGCTCAGTGCTTGGGGTGTTGGGTGCTTAGTACTCAGGGTGCTGGGTGCTCAGTGCTCAGGGTGCTGGGTGCTCAGTACTCAGGGTGCTGGGTGCTCAGTACTCAGGGTGCTGGGTGCTCAGTGCTCGGGGTGCTGGGTGCTCAGTACTCGGGGTGCTCAGTGCTCAGTACTCAGGGTGCTGGGTGCTCAGTTCTCAGGGTGCTGGGTGCTCAGCGCTCGGGGTGCTCAGTGCTCAGTACTCAGGGTGCTGGGTGCTTAGTGCTCAGGGTGCTGGGTGCTCAGCGCTCGGGGTGCTGGCTGCTCGGTTCTCAGGTTGCTGGGTGCTCAGTACTCGGGATGCTGGGTGCTCAGTACTCAGGGTGCTGGGTGCTCATTGCTGGGGGTGCTGGGTGCTCAGTACTCAGGGTGCTGGGTGCTCATTGCTGGGGGTGCTGGCTGCTCGGTTCTCAGGTTGCTGGGTGCTCAGTACTCGGGGTGCTGGGTGCTCAGTACTCAGGGTGCTGGGTGCTCATTGCTGGGGGTGCTGGGTGCTCAGTGCTCAGGTTGCTGGATGCTCAGTACTCGGGGTGCTCGGTGCTCAGTAGTCAGGGTGCTGGGTGCTCATTGCTCGGGGTGCTGGGTGCTCAGTGCTCAGGGTGCTGGGTGCCCCATGCTCGGGGTGCTAGGTGCTCAGTACTCTGGGTGCTGGGTGCTCAGTGCTCAGGGTGCTGGGTCGCAGTGCTCGGGGTACTGGGTACTCAGTGCTCAGTACACTGGGTGCTGGGTGCTCAGTGCTCGGGGTGCTGTGTGCTCAGTGCTCAGTACTCAGGGTGCTGGGTGCTCAGTGCTCGGGGTGCTGGGTGCTCAGTACTCAGGGAGCTGGGTGCTCAGTACTCATTGTGCTGGGTGCTCATTACTCAGGGTGCTGGGTGCTCAGTACTCAGGGTGCTCAGTGCTTGGGGTGCTGGGTGCTCAGTGCTCAGGGTGCTCAGTGCTTGGGGTGTTGGGTGCTCAGTGCTCAGTACTCAGGGTGCTCGGTGCTCAGTGCTCAGGGTGCTCAGTGCTCAGTACTCAGGGTGCTCAGTGCTCAGTGCTCTGGGTGCTGGGTGCTCAGTGCTCGGGGTGCTGTGTGCTCCGTGCTCAAGGTGCTGGGTGCTCAGTACTCAGGGTGCTCAGTGCTCAGCGTGCTGGGTGCTCAGTGCTCGGGGTGCTGGGTACTCAGTGCTCAGTACACAGGGTGCTGGGTGCTCAGTGCTCGGGTGCTGGGTGCTCAGTGCTCAGTACTCAGGGTGCTGGGTGCTCAGTGCTCGGGGTGCTGGATGCTCAGTACTCAGGGTGCTGGGTGCTCAGTTCTCAGGGTGCTGGGTGCTCAGTACTCAGGGTGCTGGGTGCTCAATACGCAGTATGCTGGGTTCTCAGTGCTCAGGGTGCTGGGTGCTCAGTGCTCGGGGTGCTGGGTGCTCAATACTCAGGGTGCTCGGTGCTCAGTACTCAGGGTGCTGGGTGCTCAGTGCTCAGGGTGCTGTGTGCTCAGTACTAAGGGTGCTGGGTGCTCGGTGCTCAGTATGCTGGGTGCTCAGTACTCAGGGTGCTGGCTGCTCAGTACTCAGGGTGCTCGGTGCTCAGTACTCAGGGTGCTGGCTGTTCAGTGCTCGGGGTGCTCAGTGCTTGGGGTGCTGGGTGCTCAGTACTCAGGGTGCTCAGTGCTTGGGGTGTTGGGTGCTTAGTACTCAGGGTGCTGGGTTCTCAGTGCTCAGGGTGCTGGGTGCTCAGTACTCAGGGTGCTGGGTGCTCAGTACTCAGGGTGCTGGGTGCTCAGTGCTCGGGGTGCTGGGTGCTCAGTACTCGTGGTGCTCAGTGCTCAGTACTCAGGGTGCTGGGTGCTCAGTTCTCAGGGTGCTGGGTGCTCAGCGCTCGGGGTGCTGGCTGCTCGGTTCTCAGGGTGCTGGGTGCTCAGTACTCGGGATGCTGGGTGCTCAGTACTCAGGGTGCTGGGTGCTCATTGCTGGGGGTGCTGGTTGCTCAGTACTCAGGGTGCTGGGTGCTCATTGCTGGGGGTGCTGGCTGCTCGGTTCTCAGGTTGCTGGGTGCTCAGTACTCGGGGTGCTGGGTGCTCAGTACTCAGGGTGCTGGGTGCTCATTGCTGGGGGTGCTGGGTGCTCAGTGCTCAGGTTGCTGGATGCTCAGTACTCGGGGTGCTCGGTGCTCAGTACTCAGGGTGCTGGGTGCTCATTGCTCGGGGTGCTGGGTGCTCAGTGCTCAGGGTGCTGGGTGCCCCATGCTCGGGGTGCTGGGTGCTCAGTACTCGGGGTGCTGGGTGCTCAGTGCTCAGGGTGCTGGGTCGCAGTGCTCAAGGTACTGGGTACTCTGTGCTCAGTACACAGGGTGCTGGGTGCTCAGTGCTCGGGGTGCTGTGTGCTCAGTGCTCAGTACTCAGGGAGCTGGGTGCTCAGTGTTCGGGGTGCTGGGTGCTCAGTACTCAGGGAGCTGGGTGCTCAGTACTCAGGGTGCTGGGTGCTCATTACTCAGGGTGCTGGGTGCTCAGTACTCAGGGTGCTCAGTGCTTGGGGTGCTGGGTGCTCAGTGCTCAGGGTGCTCAGTGCTTGGGGTGTTGGGTGCTCAGTGCTCAGTACTCAGGGTGCTCGGTGCTCAGTGCTCAGGCTGCTCAGTGCTCAGTACTCAGGGTGCTCAGTGCTCAGTGCTCTGGGTGCTGGGTGCTCAGTGCTCGGGGTGCTGGGTGCTCAGTGCTCAGGGTGCTGGGTGCTCAGTACTCAGGGTGCTCAGTGCTCAGGGTGCTGGGTGCTCAGTGCTCGGGGTGCTGGGTACTCAGTGCTCAGTACACAGGGTGCTGGGTGCTCAATGCTCGGGGTGCTGGGTGCTCAGTGCTCAGTACTCAGGGTGCTGGGTGCTCAGTGCTCGGGGTGCTGGATGCTCAGTACTCAGGGTGCTGGGTGATCAGTGCTCAGGGTGCTGGGTGCTCAGTACTCAGGGTGCTGGGTGCTCAATACGCAGTATGCTGGGTTCTCAGTGCTCAGGGTGCTGGGTGCTCAGTGCTCGGGGTGCTGGGTGCTCAGTACTCAGGGTGCTCGGTGCTCAGTACTCAGGGTGCTGGGTGCTCAGTGCTCAGGGTGCTGTGTGCTCAGTACTCAGGGTGCTGGGTGCTCGGTGCTCAGTATGCTGGGTGCTCAGTACTCAGGGTGCTGGCTTCTCAGTACTCAGGGTGCTCGGTGCTCAGTACTCAGGGTGCTGGCTGTTCAGTGCTCGGGGTGCTCAGTGCTTGGGGTGCTGGGTGCTCAGTACTCAGGGTGCTCAGTGCTTGGGGTGTTTGTTGCTTAGTACTCAGGGTGCTGGGTGCTCAGTGCTCAGGGTGCTGGGTGCTCAGTACTCAGGGTGCTGGGTGCTCAGTACTCAGGGTTCTGGGTGCTCATTGCTCGGGGTGCTGGGTGCTCAGTACTCGGGGTGCTCAGTGCTCAGTACTCAGGGTGCAGGGTGCTCAGTGCTCAGGGTGCTGGGTGCTCAGCGCTCGGGGTGCTGGCTGCTCGGTTCTCAGGTTGCTGGGTTCTCAGTACTCGGGGTGCTGGGTGCTCAGTACTCAGGGTGCTGGGTGCTCATTGCTGGGGGTGCTGGGTGCTCAGTACTCAGGATGCTGGGTGCTCATTGCTGGGGGTGCTGGCTGCTCGGTTCTCAGGTTGCTGGGTGCTCAGTACTCGGGGTGCTGGGTGCTCAGTACTCAGGGTGCTGGGTGCTCATTGCTGGGGGTGCTGGGTGCTCAGTGCTCAGGTTGCTGGGTGCTCAGTACTCGGGGTGCTGGGTGCTCAGTACTCAGGGTGCTGGGTGCTCATTGCTCAGGGTGCTGGGTGCTCAGTGCTCAGGGTGCTGGGTGCTCAGTGCTCGGGGTGCTTTGTGCTCAGTACTCGGGGTGCTTGGTGCTCAGTGCTCAGGGTGCTGGGTCGCAGTGCTCGGGGTACTGGGTACTCAGTGCTCAGTACACAGGGTGCTGGGTGCTCAGTGCTCGGGGTGCTGTGTGCTCAGTGCTCAGTACTCAGGGTGCTGGGTGCTCAGTGCTCGGGGTGCTGGGTGCTCAGTACTCAGGGTACTTGGTGCTCAGTACTCAGGGTGCTGGGTGATCAGTGCTCAGGGTGCTGGGTGCTCAGTACTCAGGGTGCTCGGTGCTCAGTACTCAGGGTGCTGGGTGCTCAGTGCTCAGGATGCTGGGTCCTCAGTGCTCTGGGTGCTGTGTGCTTAGTGCTCGGTGAGCTGGGTGCTCAGTACTCAGGATGCTGGGTGCTCAGTACTCGGGGTGCTGGATGCTCAGTACTCAGGGAGCTGGGTGCTCAGTACTCAGGGTGCTGGGTGCTCAGGACTCAGGTGCTGGGTGCTCAGTGCTCAGGGTGCTGGGTGCTCAGTGCTCGGGGTGCTGGGTGCTCAGTGCTCAGTACTCAGGGTGCTGTGTGCTCAGTGCTCGGGGTGCTGGGTGCTCAGTGCTCAGTACTCAGGGTGCTGGGTGCTCAGTGCTCAGGGTGCTGGGTGCTCAGTGCTCAGGGTGCTGGGTGCTCAGTGCTCAGGGTGCTGGTTACTCAGTGCTCGGGGTGCTGGTTGCTCAGTACTCAGGGTGCTGGGTGCTCAGTAATCAGGGTGCTGGGTGCTCAGTGCTCGGGGTGCTGGGTGCTCAGTGCTCAGTGTGCTCGGTGCTCAGTACTCAGAGTGCTGGGTGCTCAGTTCTCGGGGTTTACTGTACTCAGGGTGCTGTGTGTTCAGTGCTCAGGGTATTGGGTGCTCAGTACTCAGGGTGCTCGGTGCTCGGGGTTCTGGGTGCTCAGTGCTCGGGGTGCTCAGTGCTCAGTACTCAGGGTGCTCGGTGCTTAGTATTCAGGGTGCTGGGTGCTCAGTACTCCGGGTGCTGGTTGCTCAGTGCTCAGGGTGCTCGGTGCTCAGTGCTCAGGGTGCTGGGTGCTCAGTACTCAGGGTGATCATTGCTCAGGGTGCTGGGTGCTCAGTACTCAGGGTGCTGGGTGCTCAGTACTCAGGGTGCTCAGTGCTCAGTACTCAGGGTGCTCAGTGCTCAGTACTAAGGTTGCTCAGTGCTCAGGGTGCTGGGTGCTCAGTACTCAGGGTGCTGGGTGCTCAGTGCTCAGGGTGCTGGGTGCTCAGTGCTCAGGGTGCTGGGTGCTCAGTGCTCAGGGTGCTGGGTGCTCAGTACACAGGGTGCTCTGTGCTCGGGGTGCTGGGTGCTCAGTGCTCGGTGTGCTCGGTGCTCAGTACTCGGGGTGCTCAGTGCTCAGTACTCAGGGTGCTGGGTGCTAAGTGCTCAGGGTGCTGGGTGCTCAGTACTCAGGGTGCTGGGTGCTCGGTGCTCAGTACGCTGGGTGCTCAGTACTCAGGGTGCTGGGTGCTCAGTACTCAGGGTGCTGGGTGCTCCGTACTCAGGGTGCTGGGTGCTAAGTACTCAGGGTGCTCGGTCCTCAGTGCTCAGGGTGCTGGGTGCTCAGTACTCAGGGTACAGGGTGCTCAGTGCTCAGTGTGCTCAGTGCTCAGTACTCAGGGTGCTCGGTGCTCAGTGCTCAGGGTGCTCAGTGCTCAGTACTCAGGGTGCTCAGTTCTCAGTGCTCTGGGTGCTGGGTGCTCAGTGCTCGGGGTGCTGGGTGCTCAGTGCTCAGGGTGCTGGGTGCTCAGTACTCAGGGTGCTCAGTGCTCAGGGTGCTCAGTGCTCGGGGTGCTGGGTGCTCAGTGCTCAGTACTCAGGGTGCTGGGTGCTCAGTGCTCGGGGTGCTGGATGCTCAGTACTCAGGGTGCTGGGTGCTCAGTGCTCAGGGTGCTGGGTGCTCAGTACTCAGGGTGCTGGGTGCTCAGTGCTCAGGGTGCTGGGTGCTCAGTACTCAGGGTGCTGGGTGCTCAGTGCTCAGGGTGCTGGGTGCTCAGTGCTCGAGGTGCTGGGTGCTCAGTACTCAGGGTGCTCGGTGCTCGGGGTTCTGGGTGCTCAGTGCTCGGGGTGCTCAGTGCTCAGTACTCAGGGTGCTCGGTGCTTAGTATTCAGGGTGCTGGGTGCTCAGTACTCCGGGTGCTGGTTGCTCAGTGCTCAGGGTGCTCGGTGCTCAGTGCTCAGGGTGCTGGGTGCTCAGTACTCAGGGTGATCATTGCTCAGGGTGCTGGGTGCTCAGTACTCAGGGTGCTGGGTGCTCAGTACTCAGGGTGCTCAGTGCTCAGTACTCAGGGTGCTCAGTGCTCAGTACTAAGGTTGCTCAGTGCTCAGGGTGCTGGGTGCTCAGTACTCAGGGTGCTGGGTGCTCAGTGCTCAGGGTGCTGGGTGCTCAGTGCTCAGGGTGCTGGGTGCTCAGTGCTCAGGGTGCTGGGTGCTCAGTACACAGGGTGCTCTGTGCTCGGGGTGCTGGGTGCTCAGTGCTCGGTGTGCTCGGTGCTCAGTACTCGGGGTGCTCAGTGCTCAGTACTCAGGGTGCTGGGTGCTCAGTGCTCAGGGTGCTGGGTGCTCAGTACTCAGGGTGCTGGGTGCTCGGTGCTCAGTACGCTGGGTGCTCAGTACTCAGGGTGCTGGGTGCTCAGTACTCAGGGTGCTGGGTGCTCAGTACTCAGGGTGCTGGGTGCTAAGTACTCAGGGTGCTCGGTCCTCAGTGCTCAGGGTGCTGGGTGCTCAGTACTCAGGGTACAGGGTGCTCAGTGCTCAGGGTGCTCAGTGCTCAGTACTCAGGGTGCTCGGTGCTCAGTGCTCAGGGTGCTCAGTGCTCAGTACTCAGGGTGCTCAGTTCTCAGTGCTCTGGGTGCTGGGTGCTCAGTGCTCGGGGTGCTGGGTGCTCAGTGCTCAGGGTGCTGGGTGCTCAGTACTCAGGGTGTTCAGTGCTCAGGGTGCTCAGTGCTCGGGGTGCTGGGTGCTCAGTGCTCAGTACTCAGGGTGCTGGGTGCTCAGTGCTCGGGGTGCTGGATGCTCAGTACTCAGGGTGCTGGGTGCTCAGTGCTCAGGGTGCTGGGTGCTCAGTACTCAGGGTGCTGGGTGCTCAGTGCTCAGGGTGCTGGGTGCTCAGTACTCAGGGTGCTGGGTGCTCAGTGCTCAGGGTGCTGGGTGCTCAGTGCTCGAGGTGCTGGGTGCTCAGTACTCAGGGTGCTCGGTGCTCAGTACTCAGGGTGCTGGGTGCTCAGTGCTTGGGGTGCTGGGTGCTCAGTGCTCAGGGTGCTCAGTGCTTGTTGTGTTGGGTGCTCAGTGCTCAGTACTCAGGGTGCTCGGTGCTCAGTGCTCAGGGTGCTCAGTGCTCAGTACTCAGGGTGCTCGGTGCTCAGTACTCAGGGTGCTGGGTGCTCAGTGCTCAGGGTGCTGGGTGCTCAGTACTCAGGGTGCTGGGTGCTCGGTGCTCAGGGTGCTCGGTGCTCAGTACTCATGGTGCTGGGTGCTCAGTGCTCAGGGTGCTGGGTGCTCAGCGCTCAGGGTGCTGGGTGCTCAGTAATCGGGGTGCTCAGTGCTCAGTACTCAGCGTGCTGGGTGCTCAGTGCTCAGCGTGCTGGGTGCTCAGTACTCAGTCCTCAGGATGCTGGGTGCTCAGTGCTCAGGGTTCTGGGTGCTCAGTGCTCAGGGTGCTCAGTGCTCAGTGCTCAGGGTGATGGGTGCTCGGTGCTCAGTATGCTGGGTGCTCAGTACTCAGGGTGCTGGCTGCTCAGTACTCAGGGTGCTCGGTGCTCAGTACTCAGGGTGCTGGCTGCTCAGTGCTCGGGGTGCTCAGTGCTTGGGGTGCTGGGTGCTCAGTACTCAGGGTGCTCAGTGCTTGGGGTGTTGGGTGCTTAGTACTCAGGGTGCTGGGTGCTCAGTGCTCAGGGTGCTGGGTGCTCAGTACTCAGGGTGCTGGGTGCTCAGTACTCAGGGTGCTGGGTGCTCAGTGCTCGGGGTGCTGGGTGCTCAGTACTCGGGGTGCTCAGTGCTCAGTACTCAGGGTGCTGTGTGCTCAGTGCTCAGGGTGCTGGGTGCTCAGCGCTCGGGGTGCTGGCTGCTCGGTTCTCAGGTTGCTGGGTGCTCAGTACACGGGATGCTGGGTGCTCAGTACTCAGGGTGCTGGGTGCTCATTGCTGGGGGTGCTGGGTCGCAGTGCTCGGGGTACTGGGTACTCAGTGCTCAGTACAGAGGGTGCTGGGTGCTCAGTGCTCGGGGTGCTGTGTGCTCAGTGCTCAGTACTCAGGGTGCTGGGTGCTCAGTGCTCGGGGTGCTGGGTGCTCAGTACTCAGGGAGCTGGGTGCTCAGTACTCAGGGTGCTGGGTGCTCATTACTCAGGGTGCTGGGTGCTCAGTACTCAGGGTGCTCAGTGCTTGGGGAGCTGGGTGCTCAGTGCTCAGGGTGCTCAGTGCTTGGGGTGTTGGGTGCTCAGTGCTCAGTACTCAGGGTGCTCGGTGCTCAGTGCTCAGGGTGCTCAGTGCTCAGTACTCAGGGTGCTCGGTGCTCAGTACTCAGGGTGCTGGGTGCTCAGTGCTCAGGGTGCTGGGTGCTCAGTACTCATGGTGCTGGGTCCTCGGTGCTCAGGGTGCTCGGTGCTCAGTACTCATGGTGCTGGGTGCTCAGTGCTCAGGGTGCTGGGTGCTCAGCGCTCAGGGTGCTGGGTGCTCAGTAATCGGGGTGCTCAGTGCTCAGTGCTCAGTGCTCAGGGTGCTGGGTGCTCAGTGCTCGGGGTGCTGGGTGCTCAGTGCTCGGGGTGCTGGGTGCTCAGTGCTCGGGGTGCTGGGTGCTCATTGCTGGGGGTGCTGGGTGCTCAGTGCTCAGGTTGCTGGGTGCTCAGTACTCGGGGTGCTCGGTGCTCAGTACTCAGGGTGCTGGGTGCTCATTGCTCAGGGTGCTGGGTGCTCAGTGCTCAGGGTGCTGGGTGCCCCATGCTCGGGGTGCTGGGTGCTCAGTACTCGGGGTGCTCGGTGCTCAATGCTCAGGGTGCTGGGTCGCAGTGCTCGGGGTACTGGGTACTCAGTGCTCAGTACAGAGGGTGCTGGGTGCTCAGTGCTCGGGGTGCTGTGTGCTCAGTGCTCAGTACTCAGGGTGCTGGGTGCTCAGTGCTCTGGGTGCTGGGTGCTCAGTACTCAGGGTGCTGGGTGCTCTGTGCTCTGGGTGCTGGGTGCTCAGTGCTCAGGGTGCTGGGTACTCACTGCTCAGTACACAGGGTGCTGGGTGCTCAGTGCTCGGGGTGCTGGGTGCTCAGTGCTCAGTACTCAGGGTGCTGGGTGCTCACTGCTCGGGGTGCTGGATGCTCAGTACTCAGGGCGCTGGGTGCTCAGTGCTCAGGGTGCTGGGTGCTCAGTACTCAGGGTGCTGGGTGCTCAGTACGCAGTATGCTGGGTGCTCAGTGCTCAGGGTGCTGGGTGCTCAGTGCTCGGGGTGCTGGGTGCTCAGTACTCAGGGTGTTCGGTGCTCAGTACTCAGGGTGCTGGGTGCTCAGTGCTCAGGGTGCTGTGTGCTCAGTACTCAGGGTGCTGGGTGCTCGGTGCTCAGTATGCTGGGTGCTCAGTACTCAGGGTGCTGGCTGCACAGTACTCAGGGTGCTCGGTGCTCAGTGCTCGGGGTGCTCAGTGCTTGGGGTGCTGGGTGCTCAGTACTCAGGGTGCTCAGTGCTTGGGGTGTTGGGTGCTTAGTACTCAGGGTGCTTGGTGCTCAGTGCTCAGGGTGCTGGGTGCTCAGTACTCAGGGTGCTGGGTGCTCAGTACTCAGGGTGCTGGGTGCTCAGTGCTCGGGGTGCTGGGTGCTCAGTACTCGGGGTGCTCAGTGCTCAGTACTCAGGGTGCTGGGTGCTCAGTGCTCAGGGTGCTGGGTGCTCAGCGCTAGGGGTGCTGGGTGCTCAGTACTCAGGGTGCTGGGTGCTCATTGCTGGGGGTGCTGGGTGCTCAGTACTCAGGGTGCTGGGTGCTCAGTGCTCAGGTTGCTGGGTGCTCAGTACTCGGGATGCTGGGTGCTCAGTACTCAGGGTGCTGGGTGCTCATTGCTGGGGGTGCTGGGTGCTCAGTACTCAGGGTGCTGGGTGCTCATTGCTGGGGGTGCTGGCTGCTCGGTTCTCAGGTTGCTGGGTGCTCAGTACTCGGGGTGCTGGGTGCTCAGTACTCAGGGTGCTGGGTGCTCATTGCTGGGGGTGCTGGGTGCTCAGTACTCGGGGTGCTCGGTGCTCAGTACTCATTGTGCTGGGTGCTCATTGCTCGGGGTGCTGGGTGCTCAGTGCTCAGGGTGCGGGGTGCCCCATTCTCGTGGTGCTGGGTGCTCAGTACTCGGGGTGCTGGGTGCTCAGTGCTCAGGGTGCTGGGTCGCAGTGCTCGGGGTACTGGGTACTCAGTGCTCAGTACACAGGGTGCTGGGTGCTCAGTGCTCGGGGTGCTGTGTGCTCAGTGCTCAGTACTCAGGGTGCTGGGTGCTCAGTGCTCGGGGTGCTGGGTGCTCAGTACTCAGGGAGCTGGGTGCTCAGTACTCAGGGTGCTGGGTGCTCATTACTCAGGGTGCTGGGTGCTCAGTACTCAGGGTGCTCAGTGCTTGGGGTGCTGGGTGCTCAGTGCTCAGGGTGCTCAGTGCTTGGGGTGTTGGGTGCTCAGTGCTCGGTACTCAGGGTGCTCGGTGCTCAGTGCTCAGGGTGCTCAGTGCTCAGTACTCAGGGTGCTCAGTGCTCAGTGCTCGGGGTGCTGGGTGCTCAGTGCTCAGGGTGCTGGGTGCTCAGTACTCAGGGTGCTCAGTGCTCAGGGTGCTGGGTGCTCAGTGCTCGGGGTGCTGGGTACTCAGTGCTCAGTACACAGGGTGCTGGGTGCTCAGTGCTTGGGGTGCTGGGTGCTCAGTGCTCAGTACTCAGGGTGCTGGGTGCTCAGTGCTCGGGGTGCTGGATGCTCAGTACTCAGGGTGCTGGGTGCTCAGTGCTCAGGGTGCTGGGTGCTCAGTACTCAGGGTGCTGGGTGCTCAGTACGCAGTATGCTGGGTGCTCAGTGCTCAGGGTGCTGGGTGCTCAGTGCTCGGGGTGCTGGGTGCTCAGTACTCAGGGTGCTCGGTGCTCAGTACTCAGGGTGCTGGGTGCTCAGTGCTCAGGGTTCTGGGTGCTCATTGCTCGGGGTGCTGGGTGCTCAGTACTCGGGGTGCTCAGTGCTCAGTACTCAGGGTGCAGGGTGCTCAGTGCTCAGGGTGCTGGTTGCTCAGCGCTCGGGGTGCTGGCTGCTAGGTTCTCAGGTTGCTGGGTTCTCAGTACTCGGGGTGCTGGGTGCTCAGTACTCAGGGTGCTGGGTGCTCATTGCTGGGGGTGCTGGGTGCTCAGTACTCAGGATGCTGGGTGCTCATTGCTGGGGGTGCTGGCTGCTCGGTTCTCAGGTTGCTGGGTGCTCAGTACTCGGGGTGCTGGGTGCTCAGTACTCAGGGTGCTGGGTGCTCATTGCTGGGGGTGCTGGGTGCTCAGTGCTCAGGTTGCTGGGTGCTCAGTTCTCGGGGTGCTGGGTGCTCAGTACTCAGGGTGCTGGGTGCTCATTGCTCAGGGTGCTGGGTGCTCAGTGCTCAGGGTGCTGGGTGCTCAGTGCTCGGGGTGCTTTGTGCTCAGTACTCGGGGTGCTGGGTGCTCAGTGCTCAGGGTGCTGGGTCGCAGTGCTCGGGGTACTGGGTACTCAGTGCTCAGTACACAGGGTGCTGGGTGCTCAGTGCTCGGGGTGCTGTGTGCTCAGTGCTCAGTACTCAGGGTGCTGGGTGCTCAGTGCTCGGGGTGCTGGGTGCTCAGTACTCAGGGTACTTGGTGCTCAGTACTCAGGGTGCTGGGTGATCAGTGCTCAGGGTGCTGGGTGCTCAGTACTCAGGGTGCTCGGTGCTCAGTACTCAGGGTGCTGGGTGCTCAGTGCTCAGGATGCTGGGTCCTCAGTGCTCTGGGTGCTGTGTGCTTAGTGCTCGGTGAGCTGGGTGCTCAGTACTCAGGATGCTGGGTGCTCAGTACTCGGGGTGCTGGATGCTCAGTACTCAGGGAGCTGGGTGCTCAGTACTCAGGGTGCTGGGTGCTCAGGACTCAGGTGCTGGGTGCTCAGTGCTCAGGGTGCTGGGTGCTCAGTGCTCGGGGTGCTGGGTGCTCAGTGCTCAGTACTCAGGGTGCTGTGTGCTCAGTGCTCGGGGTGCTGGGTGCTCAGTGCTCAGTACTCAGGGTGCTGGGTGCTCAGTGCTCAGGGTGCTGGGTGCTCAGTACTCAGGGTGCTGGGTGCTCAGTGCTCGGGGTGCTGGGTGCTCAGTGCTCAGTGTGCTCGGTGCTCAGTACTCAGAGTGCTGGGTGCTCAGTGCTCGGGGTTTACTGTACTCAGGGTGCTGTGTGTTCAGTGCTCAGGGTATTGGGTGCTCAGTACTCAGGGTGCTCGGTGCTCGGGGTTCTGGGTGCTCAGTGCTCGGGGTGCTCAGTGCTCAGTACTCAGGGTGCTCGGTGCTTAGTATTCAGGGTGCTGGGTGCTCAGTACTCCGGGTGCTGGTTGCTCAGTGCTCAGGGTGCTCGGTGCTCAGTGCTCAGGGTGCTGGGTGCTCAGTACTCAGGGTGATCATTGCTCAGGGTGCTGGGTGCTCAGTACTCAGGGTGCTGGGTGCTCAGTACTCAGGGTGCTCAGTGCTCAGTACTCAGGGTGCTCAGTGCTCAGTACTAAGGTTGCTCAGTGCTCAGGGTGCTGGGTGCTCAGTACTCAGGGTGCTGGGTGCTCAATGCTCGGGGTGCTCGGTGCTCAGTGCTCAGGGTCCTGGGTACTCAGTACTCAGGGTGCTGGGTGCTTAGTACTCAGGGTGCTCAGTGCTAAGTACACAGGGTGCTGGGTGCTCAGTGCTCAGTACTCAGGGTGCTGGGTACTCAGTGATCGGGGTGCTGGGTGCTCAGTGCTCAGGGTGCTGGGTGATCAGTGCTCAGGGTGCTGGGTGCTCAGTGATCGGGGTGCTGGGTGCTCAGTACTCAGGGTGCTCAGTGCTCGGGGAGCTCGGTGCTCATTACTCAGGGTGCTGGGTGCTCAGTACTCAGTGCTCGGGGTCCTGGGTGCTCCGTGCTCGGGGTGCTGGGTGCTCAGTGCTCAGTACTCAGGGTGCTGGGTGCTCAGTACTCAGGGTGCTGGGTGCTCATTCTCGGGGTGCTGGGTGCTCAGTGCTCGGGGTGTTGGGTGCTCAGTACTCAGGGTGCTGGTGGCTCAGTACTCAGGGTGCTGCGTGCTCAGTAATCAGGGTGCTCGGTTCTCAGTATTCAGGGTGCTGGGTGGTCAGTGCTCGGGGTGATGGGTGCTCAGTACTCGGGGTGCTCAGTGCTCAGTACTCAGGGTGCTGGGTGCTCAGTACTCAGTGTGCTGGGTGCTCAGTGCTCGGGGTGCTCGGTGCTCAGTGCTCGGGGTGCTGGGTGCTCAGTACTCGGGGTGCTGGGTGCTCAGTGCTCAGGGTGCTGGGTGCTCAGTGCTCGGGGTGCTGGGTGCTCAGTACTGAGGGTGGTGCTGGGTGCTCAGTACACAGGGTGCTGGGTGCTCAGTGCTCAGGGTGCTGGGTTCTCAGTACTAAGGGTGCTGGGTGCTCAGTACTCAGGGTGCTCGGTGCTCAGTACTCAGGGTGCTGGGTGCTCAGTGCTCAGGGTGCTGGGTACTCAGTACTCAGGGTGCTGGGTGCTCAGTACTCAGGGTGCTGGGTGCTCAGTGCTCAGGGTGCTTGGTGCTCAGTGCTCCTGGTGCTGGGTGCTCAGTACTCAGGGTGCTGGGTGCTCAGTGCTCAGGGTGATCGGTGCTCAGTACTCAGGGTGCTCAGTACTCAGGGTGCTGGCTGCTCAGTGCTCGGGGTGCTGGGTGCTCAGTACTCGGGGTGCTGGGTGCTCTGTACTCAGGGTGCTGGTTGCTCAGTTCTCGGGGTCCTGGGTGCTCAGTGCTCAGGGTGATCGGTGCTCAGTACTCAGGGTGCTGGGTGCTCAGTGCTCAGGGTGCTGGGTACTCAGTCCTCAGGGTGCTCAGTGCTCAGGGTGCTGGGTGCTCAGTGCTCGGGGTGCTCGGTGCTCAGTACTCAGGGTGCTGAGTGCTCAGTACTCTGGGTGCTGGGTGGTCAGTACTCATGGTGCTGGGTGCTCAGTACTCAGGGGGCTGGGTGCTCAGTGCTCAGGGTGCTGGGTGCTCAGTGCTCAGGGTGCTGGGTGCTCAGTGCTCGGGGTGCTGTGTGCTCAGTGTTCAGTGCTCAGGGTGTTGGGTGCTCAGTGCTCAGTGCTCAGGGTGCTGGGTGCTCAGTACTCAGGGTGCTGGGTGATCAGTGCTCAGGGTGCTGGGTGCTCAGTGATCGGGGTGCTGGGTGCTCAGTACTCAGGGTGCTCAGTGCTCGGGGAGCTCGGTGCTCAGTACTCAGGGTGCTGGGTGCTCAGTACTCAGTGCTCGGGGTCCTGGGTGCTCCGTGCTCGGGGTGCTGGGTGCTCAGTGCTCAGTACTCAGGGTGCTGGGTGCTCAGTACTCAGGGTGCTGGGTGCTCATTCTCGGGGTGCTGGGTGCTCAGTGCTCGGGGTGCTGGGTGCTCAGTACTCAGGGTGCTGGGGGCTCAGTACTCAGGGTGCTGCGTGCTCAGTAATCAGGGTGCTCGGTTCTCAGTATTCAGGGTGCTGGGTGCTCATTCTCGGGGTGCTTTGTGCTCAGTGCTCAGGGTGCTGGGTGCTCAGTGCTGGAGGTGCTCGGTGCTCAGTACCCAAGGTGCTGGGTGCTCAGTGCTCAGGGTGCTGGGTGCTCAGTCCTCGGGGTGCTCCGTGCTCAGGGTGCTGGGTGCTCAGTGCTCAGTACTCAGGGTGCTCAGTACTCAGGGTGCTGGGTGCTCAGTGCTCGGGGTGCTGGGTGCTCAGTACTCAGGGTGCTGGGTGCTCAGTACTCGGGGTGCTGGGTGCTCATGACTCAGGGTGCTGGGTGCTCAGTGCTCGGGGTGCTGGGTGCTCAGTGCTCAGGGTGATCGGTGCTCAGTGCCCAGGGTGCTGGGTGCTCAGTCCTCCGGGTGCTCAGTGCTCAGGGTGCTGGGTGCTCAGTGCTCGGGGTGCTCGGTGCTCAGTACTCAGGGTGCTGAGTGCTCAGTACTCAGGGTGCTGGGTGATCAGTACTCAGGGTGCTGGGTGCTCAGTACTGAGGGTGCTGGGTGCTCAATGCGCATGGTGCTGGGTGCTCAGTGCTCAGGGTGCTGGGTGCTCAGTGCTCGGGGTGCTGGGTGCTCAGGGCTGTGGTGCTGGGTGCTCAGTGCTCAGTGCTCAGGGTGCTGGGTTCTCAGTGCTCAGTGCTCAGGGTGCTGGTTGCTCAGTACTCAGGGTGCTGGGTGCTCAGTACTCAGGGTGCTGGGTGCTCAGTGCTCAGGGTGCTGGGTGCTCAGTACTCAGGGTGCTGGGTGCTCAGTGCTCAGGGTGCTCTGTGCTCAGTACTCAGAATGCTGGGTGCTCAGTGCTCAGGGTGCTGGGTGCTCAGTGCTCAGGGTGCTGGGTGCTCAGTACTCAGGGTGCTGGGTGCTCAGTGCTCGGGGTGCTCGGTGCTCAGTACTCAAGGTGCTGGGTGCTCAGTGCTCAGGGTGCTGGGTGCTCAGTCCTCGGGGTGCTCCGTGCTCAGTGATCAGGGTGCTGGGTGCTCAGTACTCAGGGTACTCGGTGCTCAGTACTCAGGGTTCTCAGTGCTCAGTACTCAGGGTGCTGGGTGCTCAGTGCTCAGGGTGCTCAGTGCTCAGTGCTTGGGGTGCTGGGTGCTCAGTGCTCGGGGCGCTTTGTGCTCAGTGCTCGGGGCGCTGGGTGCTCAGTGCTCGGGGTGCTGGGTGCTCAGTGCTCGGGGCGCTGGGTGCTCAGTGCTCGGGGTGCTGGGTGCTCAGTACTCGGGGTGCTGGGTGCTCAGTGCTCAGGGTGCTCAGTGCTCAGTACTCAGTGCTCAGGGTGCTCAGTGCTCAGTGCTCAGGGTGCTGGGTGTTCAGTACTCAGGGTGCTGGGTGCTCAGTACTCAGGGTGCTGGGGGCTCAGTGCTCAGGGTGCTGGGTGCTCAGTACTCTGGGTGTTGGGTGCTCAGTACACAGAGTGCTGGGTGCTCCGTGCTCGGGGTGCTGGGTGCTCATTGCTCAGGGTGCTGGGTGCTCAGTGCTCAGGGTGCTGGGTGCTCAGTACTCAGGGTGCTGGGTGCTCAGTACTCAGGGTGCTGGGTGCTCAGTGATCGTGGTGCTGGGTGCTCAGTACTCAGGGTGCTCAGTGCTCGGGGAGCTGTGAGCTCAGTACTCAGGGTGCTGGGGGCTCAGTACTCAGGGTGCTGGGTGCTCAGTAATCAGGGTGCTTGGTGCTCAGTGCTCCTGGTGCTGGGTGCTCAGTACTCAGGGTGCTGGGTGCTCAGTGCTCAGGGTGATCGGTGCTCAGTACTCAGGGTGCTCACTACTCAGGGTGCTGGCTGCTCAGTGCTCGGGGTGCTGGGTGCTCAGTACTCGGGGTGCTGGGTGCTCTGTACTCAGGGTGCTGGGTGCTCAGTTATCGGGGTCCTGGGTGCTCAGTGCTCAGGGTGATCGGTGCTCAGTACTCAGGGTGCTGGGTGCTCAGTGCTCACGATGCTGGGTACTCAGTCCTCAGGGTGCTCAGTGCTCAGGGTGCTGGGTGCTCAGTGCTCGGGGTGCTCGGTGCTCAGTACTCAGGGTGCTCAGTACTCAGGGTGCTGGCTGCTCAGTGCTCGGGGTGCTGGGTGCTCAGTACTCGGGGTGCTGGGTGCTCTGTACTCAGGGTGCTGGTTGCTCAGTTCTCGGGGTCCTGGGTGCTCAGTGCTCAGGGTGATCGGTGCTCAGTACTCAGGGTGCTGGGTGCTCAGTGCTCAGGGTGCTGGGTACTCAGTCCTCAGGGTGCTCAGTGCTCAGGGTGCTGGGTGCTCAGTGCTCGGGGTGCTCGGTGCTCAGTACTCAGGGTGCTGAGTGCTCAGTACTCAGGGTGCTGGGTGGTCAGTACTCATGGTGCTGGGTGCTCAGTACTCAGGGGGCTGGGTGCTCAGTGCTCAGGGTGCTGGGTGCTCAGTGCTCAGGGTGCTGGGTGCTCAGTGCTCGGGGTGCTGGGTGCTCAGTGCTCGGGGTGCTGTGTGCTCAGTGTTCAGTGCTCAGGGTGTTGGGTGCTCAGTGCTCAGTGCTCAGGGTGCTGGGTGCTCAGTACTCAGGGTGCTGGGTGATCAGTGCTCAGGGTGCTGGGTGCTCAGTGATCGGGGTGCTGGGTGCTCAGTACTCAGGGTGCTCAGTGCTCGGGGAGCTCGGTGCTCAGTACTCAGGGTGCTGGGTGCTCAGTACTCTGTGCTCGGGGTCCTGGGTGCTCCGTGCTCGGGGTGCTGGGTGCTCAGTGCTCAGTACTCAGGGTGCTGGGTGCTCAGTACTCAGGGTGCTGGGTGCTCATTCTCGGGGTGCTGGGTGCTCAGTGCTCGGGGTGCTGGGTGCTCAGTACTCAGGGTGCTGGGGGCTCAGTACTCAGGGTGCTGCGTGCTCAGTAATCAGGGTGCTCGGTTCTCAGTATTCAGGGTGCTGGGTGCTCATTCTCGGGGTGCTGGGTGCTCAGTGCTCAGGGTGCTGGGTGCTCAGTGCTGGAGGTGCTCGGTGCTCAGTACCCAAGGTGCTGGGTGCTCAGTGCTCAGGGTGCTGGGTGCTCAGTCCTCGGGGTGCTCCGTGCTCAGGGTGCTGGGTGCTCAGTGCTCAGTACTCAGGGTGCTCAGTACTCAGGGTGCTGGGTGCTCAGTGCTCGGGGTGCTGGGTGCTCAGTACTCAGGGTGCTGGGTGCTCAGTACTCGGGGTGCTGGGTGCTCATGACTCAGGGTGCTGGGTGCTCAGTGCTCGGGGTGCTGGGTGCTCAGTGCTCAGGGTGATCGGTGCTCAGTGCCCAGGGTGCTGGGTGCTCAGTCCTCCGGGTGCTCAGTGCTCAGGGTGCTGGGTGCTCAGTGCTCGGGGTGCTCGGTGCTCAGTACTCAGGGTGCTGAGTGCTCAGTACTCAGGGTGCTGGGTGATCAGTACTCAGGGTGCTGGGTGCTCAGTACTGAGGGTGCTGGGTGCTCAATGCGCATGGTGCTGGGTGCTCAGTGCTCAGGGTGCTGGGTGCTCAGTGCTCGGGGTGCTGGGTGCTCAGGGCTGTGGTGCTGGGTGCTCAGTGCTCAGTGCTCAGTGCTCAGGGTGCTGGGTTCTCAGTGCTCAGTGCTCAGGGTGCTGGTTGCTCAGTACTCAGGGTGCTGGGTGCTCAGTACTCAGGGTGCTGGGTGCTCAGTGCTCAGGGTGCTGGGTGCTCAGTACTCAGGGTGCTGGGTGCTCAGTGCTCAGGGTGCTCTGTGCTCAGTACTCAGAATGCTGGGTGCTCAGTGCTCAGTGTGCTGGGTGCTCAGTGCTCAGGGTGCTGGGTGCTCAGTACTCAGGGTGCTGGGTGCTCAGTGCTCGGGGTGCTCGGTGCTCAGTACTCAAGGTGCTGGGTGCTCAGTGCTCAGGGTGCTGGGTGCTCAGTCCTCGGGGTGCTCCGTGCTCAGTGATCAGGGTGCTGGGTGCTCAGTACTCAGGGTACTCGGTGCTCAGTACTCAGGGTTCTCAGTGCTCAGTACTCAGGGTGCTGGGTGCTCAGTGCTCAGGGTGCTCAGTGCTCAGTGCTTGGGGTGCTGGGTGCTCAGTGCTCGGGGCGCTTTGTGCTCAGTGCTCGGGGTGCTGGGTGCTCAGTGCTCGGGGTGCTGGGTGCTCAGTGCTCGGGGCGCTGGGTGCTCAGTGCTCGGGGTGCTGGGTGCTCAGTACTCGGGGTGCTGGGTGCTCAGTGCTCAGGGTGCTCAGTGCTCAGTACTCAGTGCTCAGGGTGCTCAGTGCTCAGGGTGCTGGGTGTTCAGTACTCAGGGTGCTGGGTGCTCAGTACTCAGGGTGCTGGGGGCTCAGTGCTCAGGGTGCTGGGTGCTCAGTACTCTGGGTGTTGGGTGCTCAGTACACAGAGTGCTGGGTGCTCCGTGCTCGGGGTGCTGGGTGCTCATTGCTCAGGGTGCTGGGTGCTCAGTGCTCAGGGTGCTGGGTGCTCAGTACTCAGGGTGCTGGGTGCTCAGTACTCATGGTGCTGGGTGCTCAGTGATCGGGGTGCTGGGTGCTCAGTACTCAGGGTGCTCAGTGCTCGGGGAGCTGTGAGCTCAGTACTCAGGGTGCTGGGGGCTCAGTACTCAGGGTGCTGGGTGCTCAGTAATCAGGGTGCTCATTTCTCAGTATTCAGGGTGCTGGGTGCTCATTCTCGGTGTGCTGGGTGCGCAGTGCTCAGGGTGCTGGGTGCTCAGTACTCTTGGTGCTGGGGGCTCAGTACTCAGGGTGCTGGGTGCTCAGTACTCAGGGTGCTGGGTGCTCAGTGCTCGGGGTGCTCGGTGCTCAGTGCTCGGGGTGCAGGGTGCTCAGTACTCGGGGTGCTGGGTGCTCAGTGCTCAGGGTGCTGGGTGCTCAGTGCTCGGGGTGCTGGGTGCTCAGTACTGAGGGTGGTGCTGGGTGCTCAGTACTCAGGGTGCTGGGTGCTCAGTGCTCAGGGTGCTGGGTGCTCAGTACTAAGGGTGCTGGGTGCTCAGTAATCAGGGTGCTCGGTGCTCAGTACTCAGGGTGCTGGGTGCTCAGTGCTCAGGGTGCTGGGTACTCAGTACTCAGGGTGCTGGGTGCTCAGTACTCAGGGTGCTGGGTGCTCAGTGCTCAGGGTGCTTGGTGCTCAGTGCTCCTGGTGCTGGGTGCTCAGTACTCAGGGTGCTGGGTGCTCAGTGCTCAGGGTGATCGGTGCTCAGTACTCAGGGTGCTCACTACTCAGGGTGCTGGCTGCTCAGTGCTCGGGGTGCTGGGTGCTCAGTACTCGGGGTGCTGGGTGCTCTGTACTCAGGGTGCTGGGTGCTCAGTTCTCGGGGTCCTGGGTGCTCAGTGCTCAGGGTGATCGGTGCTCAGTACTCAGGGTGCTGGGTGCTCAGTGCTCACGATGCTGGGTACTCAGTCCTCAGGGTGCTCAGTGCTCAGGGTGCTGGGTGCTCAGTGCTCGGGGTGCTCGGTGCTCAGTACTCAGGGTGCTGAGTGCTCAGTACTCAGGGTGCTGGGTGGTCGGTACTCATGGTGCTGGGTGCTCAGTGCTCGGGGTGCTGGGTGCTCAGTGCTCAGTGCTCATTGTGTTCGGTGCTCAGTGCTCAGTGCTCAGGGTGCTGGGTGCTCAGTACTCAGGGTGCTGGGTGCTCAGTACTCAGAGTGCTGGGTGCTCAGTGCTCAGGGTGCTGGGTGCTCAGGACTCTGGGTGTTGGGTGCTCAGTACTCAGGGTGCTGGGTGCTCAATGCTCATGGTGCTGGGTGCTCAGTGCTCAGGGCGCTGGGTGCTCAGTGCTCGGGGTGCTGGGTGCTCAGGGCTGTGGTGCTGGGTGCTCAGTGCTCAGTGCTCAGGGTGCTGGGTGCTCAGTGCTCAGTGCTCAGGGTGCTGGTTGCTCAGTACTCAGGGTGCTGGGTGCTCAGTACTCAGGGTGCTGGGTGCTCAGTGCTCAGGGTGCTCTGTGCTCAGTACTCAGGGTGCTGGGTGCTCAGTGCTCGGGGTGCTGCGTGCTCAGTGCTCAGGGTGCTGGGTGCTCAGTGCTCAGGGTGCTGGGTGCTCAGTACTCAGGGTGCTGGGTGCTCAGTGCTCGGGGTGCTCGGTGCTCAGTACTCAAGGTGCTGGGTGCTCAGTGCTCAGGGTGCTGGGTCCTCAGTCCTCGGGGTGCTCCGTGCTCAGTGATCAGGGTGCTGGGTGCTCAGTACTCAGGGTGCTCGGTGCTCAGTACTCAGGGTTCTCAGGGCTCAGTACTCAGGGTGCTGGGTGCTCAGGGCTCAGGTTGCTGGGTGCTCAGTGCTCGGGGTGCTGGGTGCTGAGTGCTCAGGGTGCTGGGTGCTCAATGCTCGGGGTGCTCGGTGCTCAGTGCTCAGGGTCCTGGGTACTCAGTACTCAGGGTGCTGGGTGCTTAGTACTCAGGGTGCTCAGTGCTAAGTACACAGGGTGCTGGGTGCTCAGTGCTCGGCGTGCTGGTTGCTCAGTGCTCAGTACTCAGGGTGCTGGGTACTCAGTGCTCGGGGTGCTGGGTGCTCAGTGCTCAGGGTGCTGGGTGATCAGTGCTCAGGGTGCTGGGTGCTCAGTGATCGGGGTGCTCAGTGCTCGGGGAGCTCGGTGCTCCGTACTCAGGGTGCTGGGTGCTCAGTACTCAGTGCTCGGGGTCCTGGGTGCTCCGTGCTCGGGGTGCTGGGTGCTCAGTGCTCAGTACTCAGGTTGCTGGGTGCTCAGTACTCAGGGTGCTGGGTGCTCATTCTCGGGGTGCTGGGTGCTCAGTGCTCGGGGTGTTGGGTGCTCAGTACTCAGGGTGCTGGGGGCTCAGTACTCAGGGTGCTGCGTGCTCAGTAATCAGGGTGCTCGGTTCTCAGTATTCAGGGTGCTGGGTGCTCATTCTCGGGGTGCTGGGTGCTCAGTGCTCAGGGTGCTGGGTGCTCAGTACTCTTGGTGCTGGGGGCTCAGTACTCAGGGTGCTGGGTGCTAAGTACTCAGGGTGATCTGTTCTCAGTACTCAGGTTGCTGGGTGGTCAGTGCTCGGGGTGATGGGTGCTCAGTACTCGGGGTGCTCAGTGCTCAGTACTCAGGGTGCTGGGTGCTCAGTACTCAGTGTGCTGGGTGCTCAGTGCTCGGGGTGCTCGGTGCTCAGTGCTCGGGGTGCTGGGTGCTCAGTACTCGGGGTGCTGGGTGCTCAGTGCTCAGGGTGCTGGGTGCTCAGTGCTCGGGGTGCTGGGTGCTCAGTACTGAGGGTGGTGCTGGGTGCTCAGTACACAGGGTGCTGGGTGCTCAGTGCTCCGGGTGCTGGGTGCTCAGTACTCTGGGTGCTGGGTGCTCAGTACTCAGGGTGCTGGGTGCTCAGTGCTCAGGGTGCTGGGTACTCAGTACTCAGGGTGCTGGGTGCTCAGTACTCAGGGTGCTGTGTGCTCAGTGCTCAGTACTCAGCGTGCTGGGTGCTCAGTGCTCAGAGTGTTGGGTGCTCAGTACTCAGGGTGCTGGGTGCTCAGTGCTCAGTGCTCAGGGTGCTCAGTGCTCAGGGTGCTCAGTGCTCAGGGTGCTGGGTGCTCAGTGTGCTGGGTGCTCAGTGCTCGGGGTGCTGGGTGCTCAGTGCTCGGGGTGCTGGGTGCTCAGTGCTCGGGGTGCTGGGTGCTCAGGGTGCTGGGTGCTCAGTGCTCGGGTTGCTGGGTGCTCAGTGCTCAGTGCTCAGGGTGCTGGGTGCTCAGTGCTCAGTGCTCAGGTTGCTGGGTGTTCAGTACTCAGGGTGCTGGGTGCTCAGTGCTCGGGGTGCTCGGTGCTCAGTACTCAAGGTGCTGGGTGCTCAGTGCTCAGGGTGCTGGGTGCTCAGTCCTCGGGGTGCTCCGTGCTCAGTGATCAGGGTGCTGGGTGCTCAGTGCTCGGGGTGCTCGGTGCTCAGTACTCAGGGTGCTGAGTGCTCAGTACTCAGGGTGCTGGGTGATCAGTACTCAGGGTGCTGGGTGCTCAGTACTGAGGGTGCTGGGTGCTCAATGCGCATGGTGCTGGGTGCTCAGTGCTCAGGGTGCTGGGTGCTCAGTGCTCGGGGTGCTGGGTGCTCAGGGCTGTGGTGCTGGGTGCTCAGTGCTCAGTGCTCAGGGTGCTGGGTTCTCAGTGCTCAGTGCTCAGGGTGCTGGTTGCTCAGTACTCAGGGTGCTGGGTGCTCAGTACTCAGGGTGCTCGGTGCTCAGTGCTCAGGGTGCTGGGTGCTCAGTACTCAGGGTGCTGGGTGCTCAGTGCTCAGGGTGCTCTGTGCTCAGTACTCAGAATGCTGGGTGCTCAGTGCTCAGGGTGCTGGGTGCTCAGTGCTCAGGGTGCTGGGTGCTCAGTACTCAGGGTGCTGGGTGCTCAGTGCTCGGGGTGCTCGGTGCTCAGTACTCAAGGTGCTGGGTGCTCAGTGCTCAGGGTGCTGGGTGCTCAGTCCTCGGGGTGCTCCGTGCTCAGTGATCAGGGTGCTGGGTGCTCAGTACTCAGGGTACTCGGTGCTCAGTACTCAGGGTTCTCAGTGCTCAGTACTCAGGGTGCTGGGTGCTCAGTGCTCAGGGTGCTCAGTGCTCAGTGCTTGGGGTGCTGGGTGCTCAGTGCTCGGGGCGCTTTGTGCTCAGTGCTCGGGGCGCTGGGTGCTCAGTGCTCGGGGTGCTGGGTGCTCAGTGCTCGGGGCGCTGGGTGCTCAGTGCTCGGGGTGCTGGGTGCTCAGTACTCGGGGTGCTGGGTGCTCAGTGCTCAGGGTGCTCAGTGCTCAGTACTCAGTGCTCAGGGTGCTCAGTGCTCAGTGCTCAGGGTGCTGGGTGTTCAGTACTCAGGGTGCTGGGTGCTCAGTACTCAGGGTGCTGGGGGCTCAGTGCTCAGGGTGCTGGGTGCTCAGTACTCTGGGTGTTGGGTGCTCAGTACACAGAGTGCTGGGTGCTCCGTGCTCGGGGTGCTGGGTGCTCATTGCTCAGGGTGCTGGGTGCTCAGTGCTCAGGGTGCTGGGTGCTCAGTACTCAGGGTGCTGGGTGCTCAGTACTCAGGGTGCTGGGTGCTCAGTGATCGTGGTGCTGGGTGCTCAGTACTCAGGGTGCTCAGTGCTCGGGGAGCTGTGAGCTCAGTACTCAGGGTGCTGGGGGCTCAGTACTCAGGGTGCTGGGTGCTCAGTAATCAGGGTGCTTGGTGCTCAGTGCTCCTGGTGCTGGGTGCTCAGTACTCAGGGTGCTGGGTGCTCAGTGCTCAGGGTGATCGGTGCTCAGTACTCAGGGTGCTCACTACTCAGGGTGCTGGCTGCTCAGTGCTCGGGGTGCTGGGTGCTCAGTACTCGGGGTGCTGGGTGCTCTGTACTCAGGGTGCTGGGTGCTCAGTTATCGGGGTCCTGGGTGCTCAGTGCTCAGGGTGATCGGTGCTCAGTACTCAGGGTGCTGGGTGCTCAGTGCTCACGATGCTGGGTACTCAGTCCTCAGGGTGCTCAGTGCTCAGGGTGCTGGGTGCTCAGTGCTCGGGGTGCTCGGTGCTCAGTACTCAGGGTGCTCAGTACTCAGGGTGCTGGCTGCTCAGTGCTCGGGGTGCTGGGTGCTCAGTACTCGGGGTGCTGGGTGCTCTGTACTCAGGGTGCTGGTTGCTCAGTTCTCGGGGTCCTGGGTGCTCAGTGCTCAGGGTGATCGGTGCTCAGTACTCAGGGTGCTGGGTGCTCAGTGCTCAGGGTGCTGGGTACTCAGTCCTCAGGGTGCTCAGTGCTCAGGGTGCTGGGTGCTCAGTGCTCGGGGTGCTCGGTGCTCAGTACTCAGGGTGCTGAGTGCTCAGTACTCAGGGTGCTGGGTGGTCAGTACTCATGGTGCTGGGTGCTCAGTACTCAGGGGGCTGGGTGCTCAGTGCTCAGGGTGCTGGGTGCTCAGTGCTCAGGGTGCTGGGTGCTCAGTGCTCGGGGTGCTGGGTGCTCAGTGCTCGGGGTGCTGTGTGCTCAGTGTTCAGTGCTCAGGGTGTTGGGTGCTCAGTGCTCAGTGCTCAGGGTGCTGGGTGCTCAGTACTCAGGGTGCTGGGTGATCAGTGCTCAGGGTGCTGGGTGCTCAGTGATCGGGGTGCTGGGTGCTCAGTACTCAGGGTGCTCAGTGCTCGGGGAGCTCGGTGCTCAGTACTCAGGGTGCTGGGTGCTCAGTACTCTGTGCTCGGGGTCCTGGGTGCTCCGTGCTCGGGGTGCTGGGTGCTCAGTGCTCAGTACTCAGGGTGCTGGGTGCTCAGTACTCAGGGTGCTGGGTGCTCATTCTCGGGGTGCTGGGTGCTCAGTGCTCGGGGTGCTGGGTGCTCAGTACTCAGGGTGCTGGGGGCTCAGTACTCAGGGTGCTGCGTGCTCAGTAATCAGGGTGCTCGGTTCTCAGTATTCAGGGTGCTGGGTGCTCATTCTCGGGGTGCTGGGTGCTCAGTGCTCAGGGTGCTGGGTGCTCAGTGCTGGAGGTGCTCGGTGCTCAGTACCCAAGGTGCTGGGTGCTCAGTGCTCAGGGTGCTGGGTGCTCAGTCCTCGGGGTGCTCCGTGCTCAGGGTGCTGGGTGCTCAGTGCTCAGTACTCAGGGTGCTCAGTACTCAGGGTGCTGGGTGCTCAGTGCTCGGGGTGCTGGGTGCTCAGTACTCAGGGTGCTGGGTGCTCAGTACTCGGGGTGCTGGGTGCTCATGACTCAGGGTGCTGGGTGCTCAGTGCTCGGGGTGCTGGGTGCTCAGTGCTCAGGGTGATCGGTGCTCAGTGCCCAGGGTGCTGGGTGCTCAGTCCTCCGGGTGCTCAGTGCTCAGGGTGCTGGGTGCTCAGTGCTCGGGGTGCTCGGTGCTCAGTACTCAGGGTGCTGAGTGCTCAGTACTCAGGGTGCTGGGTGATCAGTACTCAGGGTGCTGGGTGCTCAGTACTGAGGGTGCTGGGTGCTCAATGCGCATGGTGCTGGGTGCTCAGTGCTCAGGGTGCTGGGTGCTCAGTGCTCGGGGTGCTGGGTGCTCAGGGCTGTGGTGCTGGGTGCTCAGTGCTCAGTGCTCAGTGCTCAGGGTGCTGGGTTCTCAGTGCTCAGTGCTCAGGGTGCTGGTTGCTCAGTACTCAGGGTGCTGGGTGCTCAGTACTCAGGGTGCTGGGTGCTCAGTGCTCAGGGTGCTGGGTGCTCAGGACTCAGGGTGCTGGGTGCTCAGTGCTCAGGGTGCTCTGTGCTCAGTACTCAGAATGCTGGGTGCTCAGTGCTCAGTGTGCTGGGTGCTCAGTGCTCAGGGTGCTGGGTGCTCAGTACTCAGGGTGCTGGGTGCTCAGTGCTCGGGGTGCTCGGTGCTCAGTACTCAAGGTGCTGGGTGCTCAGTGCTCAGGGTGCTGGGTGCTCAGTCCTCGGGGTGCTCCGTGCTCAGTGATCAGGGTGCTGGGTGCTCAGTACTCAGGGTACTCGGTGCTCAGTACTCAGGGTTCTCAGTGCTCAGTACTCAGGGTGCTGGGTGCTCAGTGCTCAGGGTGCTCAGTGCTCAGTGCTTGGGGTGCTGGGTGCTCAGTGCTCGGGGCGCTTTGTGCTCAGTGCTCGGGGTGCTGGGTGCTCAGTGCTCGGGGTGCTGGGTGCTCAGTGCTCGGGGCGCTGGGTGCTCAGTGCTCGGGGTGCTGGGTGCTCAGTACTCGGGGTGCTGGGTGCTCAGTGCTCAGGGTGCTCAGTGCTCAGTACTCAGTGCTCAGGGTGCTCAGTGCTCAGGGTGCTGGGTGTTCAGTACTCAGGGTGCTGGGTGCTCAGTACTCAGGGTGCTGGGGGCTCAGTGCTCAGGGTGCTGGGTGCTCAGTACTCTGGGTGTTGGGTGCTCAGTACACAGAGTGCTGGGTGCTCCGTGCTCGGGGTGCTGGGTGCTCATTGCTCAGGGTGCTGGGTGCTCAGTGCTCAGGGTGCTGGGTGCTCAGTACTCAGGGTGCTGGGTGCTCAGTACTCATGGTGCTGGGTGCTCAGTGATCGGGGTGCTGGGTGCTCAGTACTCAGGGTGCTCAGTGCTCGGGGAGCTGTGAGCTCAGTACTCAGGGTGCTGGGGGCTCAGTACTCAGGGTGCTGGGTGCTCAGTAATCAGGGTGCTCATTTCTCAGTATTCAGGGTGCTGGGTGCTCATTCTCGGTGTGCTGGGTGCGCAGTGCTCAGGGTGCTGGGTGCTCAGTACTCTTGGTGCTGGGGGCTCAGTACTCAGGGTGCTGGGTGCTCAGTACTCAGGGTGCTGGGTGCTCAGTGCTCGGGGTGCTCGGTGCTCAGTGCTCGGGGTGCAGGGTGCTCAGTACTCGGGGTGCTGGGTGCTCAGTGCTCAGGGTGCTGGGTGCTCAGTGCTCGGGGTGCTGGGTGCTCAGTACTGAGGGTGGTGCTGGGTGCTCAGTACTCAGGGTGCTGGGTGCTCAGTGCTCAGGGTGCTGGGTGCTCAGTACTAAGGGTGCTGGGTGCTCAGTAATCAGGGTGCTCGGTGCTCAGTACTCAGGGTGCTGGGTGCTCAGTGCTCAGGGTGCTGGGTACTCAGTACTCAGGGTGCTGGGTGCTCAGTACTCAGGGTGCTGGGTGCTCAGTGCTCAGGGTGCTTGGTGCTCAGTGCTCCTGGTGCTGGGTGCTCAGTACTCAGGGTGCTGGGTGCTCAGTGCTCAGGGTGATCGGTGCTCAGTACTCAGGGTGCTCACTACTCAGGGTGCTGGCTGCTCAGTGCTCGGGGTGCTGGGTGCTCAGTACTCGGGATGCTGGGTGCTCTGTACTCAGGGTGCTGGGTGCTCAGTTCTCGGGGTCCTGGGTGCTCAGTGCTCAGGGTGATCGGTGCTCAGTACTCAGGGTGCTGGGTGCTCAGTGCTCACGATGCTGGGTACTCAGTCCTCAGGGTGCTCAGTGCTCAGGGTGCTGGGTGCTCAGTGCTCGGGGTGCTCGGTGCTCAGTACTCAGGGTGCTGAGTGCTCAGTACTCAGGGTGCTGGGTGGTCGGTACTCATGGTGCTGGGTGCTCAGTGCTCGGGGTGCTGGGTGCTCAGTGCTCAGTGCTCATTGTGTTCGGTGCTCAGTGCTCAGTGCTCAGGGTGCTGGGTGCTCAGTACTCAGGGTGCTGGGTGCTCAGTACTCAGAGTGCTGGGTGCTCAGTGCTCAGGGTGCTGGGTGCTCAGGACTCTGGGTGTTGGGTGCTCAGTACTCAGGGTGCTGGGTGCTCAATGCTCATGGTGCTGGGTGCTCAGTGCTCAGGGCGCTGGGTGCTCAGTGCTCGGGGTGCTGGGTGCTCAGGGCTGTGGTGCTGGGTGCTCAGTGCTCAGTGCTCAGGGTGCTGGGTGCTCAGTGCTCAGTGCTCAGGGTGCTGGTTGCTCAGTACTCAGGGTGCTGGGTGCTCAGTACTCAGGGTGCTGGGTGCTCAGTGCTCAGGGTGCTCTGTGCTCAGTACTCAGGGTGCTGGGTGCTCAGTGCTCGGGGTGCTGCGTGCTCAGTGCTCAGGGTGCTGGGTGCTCAGTGCTCAGGGTGCTGGGTGCTCAGTACTCAGGGTGCTGGGTGCTCAGTGCTCGGGGTGCTCGGTGCTCAGTACTCAAGGTGCTGGGTGCTCAGTGCTCAGGGTGCTGGGTGCTCAGTCCTCGGGGTGCTCCGTGCTCAGTGATCAGGGTGCTGGGTGCTCAGTACTCAGGGTGCTCGGTGCTCAGTACTCAGGGTTCTCAGGGCTCAGTACTCAGGGTGCTGGGTGCTCAGGGCTCAGGTTGCTGGGTGCTCAGTGCTCGGGGTGCTGGGTGCTGAGTGCTCAGGGTGCTGGGTGCTCAATGCTCGGGGTGCTCGGTGCTCAGTGCTCAGGGTCCTGGGTACTCAGTACTCAGGGTGCTGGGTGCTTAGTACTCAGGGTGCTCAGTGCTAAGTACACAGGGTGCTGGGTGCTCAGTGCTCGGCGTGCTGGTTGCTCAGTGCTCAGTACTCAGGGTGCTGGGTACTCAGTGCTCGGGGTGCTGGGTGCTCAGTGCTCAGGGTGCTGGGTGATCAGTGCTCAGGGTGCTGGGTGCTCAGTGATCGGGGTGCTCAGTGCTCGGGGAGCTCTGTGCTCCGTACTCAGGGTGCTGGGTGCTCAGTACTCAGTGCTCGGGGTCCTGGGTGCTCCGTGCTCGGGGTGCTGGGTGCTCAGTGCTCAGTACTCAGGTTGCTGGGTGCTCAGTACTCAGGGTGCTGGGTGCTCATTCTCGGGGTGCTGGGTGCTCAGTGCTCGGGGTGTTGGGTGCTCAGTACTCAGGGTGCTGGGGGCTCAGTACTCAGGGTGCTGCGTGCTCAGTAATCAGGGTGCTCGGTTCTCAGTATTCAGGGTGCTGGGTGCTCATTCTCGGGGTGCTGGGTGCTCAGTGCTCAGGGTGCTGGGTGCTCAGTACTCTTGGTGCTGGGGGCTCAGTACTCAGGGTGCTGGGTGCTAAGTACTCAGGGTGATCTGTTCTCAGTACTCAGGTTGCTGGGTGGTCAGTGCTCGGGGTGATGGGTGCTCAGTACTCGGGGTGCTCAGTGCTCAGTACTCAGGGTGCTGGGTGCTCAGTACTCAGTGTGCTGGGTGCTCAGTGCTCGGGGTGCTCGGTGCTCAGTGCTCGGGGTGCTGGGTGCTCAGTACTCGGGGTGCTGGGTGCTCAGTGCTCAGGGTGCTGGGTGCTCAGTGCTCGGGGTGCTGGGTGCTCAGTACTGAGGGTGGTGCTGGGTGCTCAGTACACAGGGTGCTGGGTGCTCAGTGCTCCGGGTGCTGGGTGCTCAGTACTAAGGGTGCTGGGTGCTCAGTACTCAGGGTGCTGGGTGCTCAGTGCTCAGGGTGCTGGGTACTCAATACTCAGGGTGCTGGGTGCTCAGTACTCAGGGTGCTGTGTGCTCAGTGCTCAGTACTCAGCGTGCTGGGTGCTCAGTGCTCAGAGTGTTGGGTGCTCAGTACTCAGGGTGCTGGGTGCTCAGTGCTCAGTGCTCAGGGTGCTCAGTGCTCAGGGTGCTCAGTGCTCAGGGTGCTGGGTGCTCAGTGTGCTGGGTGCTCAGTGCTCGGGGTGCTGGGTGCTCAGTGCTCGGGGTGCTGGGTGCTCAGTGCTCGGGGTGCTGGGTGCTCAGGGTGCTGGGTGCTCAGTGCTCGGGTTGCTGGGTGCTCAGTGCTCAGTGCTCAGGGTGCTGGGTGCTCAGTGCTCAGTGCTCAGGTTGCTGGGTGTTCAGTACTCAGGGTGCTGGGTGCTCAGTGCTCAGGGTGCTGGGTGCTCAGTACTCAGGGTTCAGGGTGCTCAGTGCTCGGGGTGCTGGGTGCTCAGTGCTCAGGGTGATCAGTGCTCAGTACTCAGGGTGCTGGGTGCTCAGTGCTCAGGGTGCTGGGTGCTCAGTCCTCAGGGTGCTCAGTACTCAGGGTGCTCGGTGCTCAGTGCTCAGTACTCAGGGTGCTCAGTACTCAGGGTGCTGGATGCTCAGTGCTCGGGGTGCTGGGTGCTCAGGACTCAGGGTGCTGGGTGCTCAGTACTCGGGGTGCTGGGTGCTCATGATTCAGGGTGCTGGGTGCTCAGTACTCAGGGTGCTGGGTGCTCAGTACTCAGGGTGCTGCGTGCTCAATGCTCATGGTGCTGGGTGCTCAGTGCTCAGGGTGCTGGGTGCTCAGTGCTCGGGGTGCTGGGTGCTCAGGGCTGTGGTGCTGGGTGCTCAGTGCTCAGTGCTCAGTGCTCAGGGTGCTGGGTGCTCAGTGCTCAGTGCTCAGGGTGCTGGTTCCTCAGTACTCAGGGTGCTGGGTGCTCAGTACTCAGGGTGCTGGGTGCTCAGTGCTCAGGGTGCTCTGTGCTCAGTACTCAGAGTGCTGGGTGCTCAGTGCTCGGGGTGCTGCGTGCTCAGTGCTCAGGGTGCTGGGTGCTCAGTGCTCAGGGTGCTGGGTGCTCAGTACTCAGGGTGCTGGGTGCTGAGTGCTCGGGGTGCTCGGTGCTCAGTACTCAAGGTGCTGGGTCCTCAGTGCTCAGGGTGCTGGGTGCTCAGTCCTCGGGGTGCTGGGTGCTCAGTACTGAGGGTGGTGCTGGGTGCTCAGTACTCAGGGTGCTGGGTGCTCAGTGCTCAGGGTGCTGGGTGCTCAGTACTCGGGGTGCTGGGTGCTCAGTGCTCAGGGTGCTGGGTGCTCAGTGCTCGGGGTGCTGGGTGCTCAGGACTGAGGGTGGTGCTGGGTGCTCAGTACTCAGGGTGCTGGGTGCTCAGTGCTCAGGGTGCTGGGTGCTCAGTACTAAGGGTGCTGGGTGCTCAGTACTCAGGGTGCTCGGTGCTCAGTAATCAGGGTGCTGGGTGCTCAGTGCTCAGGGTGCCGGGTACTCAGTACTCAGGGTGCTGGGTGCTCAGTACTCAGGGTGCTGGGTGCTCAGTGCTCAGGGTGCTTGGTGCTCAGTGCTCCTGGTGCTGGGTGCTCAGTACTCAGGGTGCTGGGTGCTCAGTGCTCAGGGTGATCGGTGCTCAGTACTCAGGGTGCTCAGTACTCAGGGTGCTGGCTGCTCAGTGCTCGGGGTGCTGGGTGCTCAGTACTCGGGGTGCTGGGTGCTCTGTACTCAGGGTGCTGGTTGCTCAGTTCTCGGGGTCCTGGGTGCTCAGTGCTCAGGGTGATCAGTGCTCAGTACTCAGGGTGCTGGGTGCTCAGTGCTCAGGGTGCTGGGTACTCAGTCCTCAGGGTGCTCAGTGCTCAGGGTGCTGGGTGCTCAGTGCTCGGGGTGTTCGGTGCTCAGTACTCAGGGTGCTGAGTGCTCATTACTCAGGGTGCTGGGTGGTCAGTACTCAAGGTGCTGGGTGCTCAGTACTCAGGGGGCTGGGTGCTCAGTGCTCAGGGTGCTGGGTGCTCAGTGCTCAGGGTGCTGGGTGCTCAGTGGTCGGGGTGCTGGGTGCTCAGTGCTCGGGGTGCTGGGTGCTCAGTGCTCAGTGCTCAGGGTGTTGGTGCTCAGTGCTCAGTGCTCAGGGTGCTGGGTGCTCAGTACTCAGGGTGCTGGGTGCTCAGTACTCAGGGTGCTGGGTGCTCAGTGCTCAGGGTACTGGGTGCTCAGGACTCTGGGTGTTGGGTGCTCAGTACTCAGGGTGCTGGGTGCTCAGTGCTCAGGGTGCTGGGTGCTCAGTGCTCGGGGTGCTGGGTGCTCAGTGCTCAGGGTGCTGGGTGCTCAGTATTCAGGGTGCTGGGTGCTCAGTGCTCGGGGTGCTCGGTGCTCAGTACTCAAGGTGCTGGGTGCTCAGTGCTCAGGGTGCTGGGTGCTCAGTCCTCGGGGTGCTCCGTGCTCAGTGCTCAGGGTGCTGGGTGCTCAGTACTCAGGGTGCACGGTGCTCAGTACTCAGGGTTCTCAGTGCTCAGAGTGCTGGGTGCTCAGTACTCAGGGTGCTCAGTGCTCAGTACTCGGGGTGCTGGGTGCTCAGTACTCAGGGTGCTCAGTGCTCAGTACTCGGGGTGCTGGGTACTCAGTGCTCAGTCTGCTCAGTGCTCAGTGCTCGGGGTGCTGGGTGCTCAGTGCTCGGGGCGCTGGGTGCTCAGTGCTCGAGGTGCTGGTTGCTCAGTACTCAGGGTGCTGTGTGCTCAGTGCTCAGTACTCAGCGTGCTGGGTGCTCAGTGCTCAGAGTGTTGGGTGCTCAGTACTCAGGGTGCTGGGTGCTCAGTGCTCAGGGTGCTCAGTGCTCAGGGTGCTCAGTGCTCAGTGTGCTGGGTGCTCAGTGTGCTGGGTGCTCAGTGCTCGGGGTGCTGGGTGCTCAGTGCTCGAGGTGCTGGGTGCTCAGTGCTCGGGGTGCTGGCTGCTCAGGGTGCTGGGTGCTCAGTGCTCGGGGTGCTGGGTGCTCAGTGCTCAGTGCTCAGGGTGCTGGGTGCTCAGTGCTCAGTGCTCAGGTTGCTGGGTGTTCAGTACTCAGGGTGCTGGGTGCTCAGTGCTCAGGGTGCTGGGTGCTCAGTACTCAGGGTTCTGGGTGCTCAGTGCTCGGGGTGCTGGGTGCTCAGTGCTCAGGGTGATCAGTGCTCAGTACTCAGGGTGCTGGGTGCTCAGTGCTCAGGGTGCTGGGTGCTCAGTCCTCAGGGTGCTCAGTACTCAGGGTGCTCGGTGCTCAGTGCTCAGTACTCAGGGTGCTCAGTACTCAGGGTGCTGGGTGCTCAGTGCTCGGGGTGCTGGGTGCTCAGTACTCAGGGTGCTGGGTGCTCAGTACTCGGGGTGCTGGGTGCTCATGACTCAGGGTGCTGGGTGCTCAGTGCTCGGGGTGCTGGGTGCT
The DNA here is from genome assembly GCF_018167655.1 of Microtus oregoni. Taxonomy (NCBI): domain Eukaryota; kingdom Metazoa; phylum Chordata; class Mammalia; order Rodentia; family Cricetidae; genus Microtus; species Microtus oregoni. Next base: position 5,383 of record NW_024543503.1, on the reverse strand, counting down.
CAGTGCTCAGGGTGATCGGTGCTCAGTGCCCAGGGTGCTGGGTGCTCAGTCCTCCGGGTGCTCAGTGCTCAGGGTGCTGGGTGCTCAGTACTCAGGGTGCTGGGTGCTCAGTACTCAGGGTGCTGGGTGCTCAGTACTCAGGGTGCTGCGTGCTCAATGCTCATGGTGCTGGGTGCTCAGTGCTCAGGGTGCTGGGTGCTCAGTGCTCGGGGTGCTGGGTGCTCAGGGCTGTGGTGCTGGGTGCTCAGTGCTCAGTGCTCAGTGCTCAGGGTGCTGGGTGCTCAGTGCTCAGGGTGCTGGTTGCTCAGTACTCAGGGTGCTGGGTGCTCAGTACTCAGGGTGCTGGGTGCTCAGTGCTCAGGGTGCTCTGTGCTCAGTACTCAGAGTGCTGGGTGCTCAGTGCTCGGGGTGCTGCGTGCTCAGTGCTCAGGGTGCTGGGTGCTCAGTGCCCAGGGTGCTGGGTGCTCAGTACTCAGGGTGCTGGGTGCTCAGTGCTCGGGGTGCTCGGTGCTCAGTACTCAAGGTGCTGGGTGCTCAGTGCTCAGGGTGCTGGGTGCTCAGTCCTCGGGGTGCTCCGTGCTCAGTGATCAGGGTGCTGGGTGCTCAGTACTCAGGGTGCTCGGTGCTCAGTACTCAGGGTTCTCAGTGCTCAGTACTCAGGGTGCTGGGTGCTCAGTGCTCAGGGTGCTCAGTGCTCAGTGCTTGGGGTGCTGGGTGCTCAGTGTTCGGGCCGCTGGGTGCTCAGTGCTCGGGGTGCTGGGTGCTCAGTGCTCGGGGTGCTGGTTGTTCAGTACTCAGGGTGCTGGGTGCTCAGTACTCAGGGTGCTGGGTGCTCAGTGCTCAGGGTGCTGGGTGCTCAGTACTCTGGGTGTTGGGTGCTCAGTACACAGAGTGCTGGGTGCTCCGTGCTCGGGGTGCTGGGTGCTCATTGCTCAGGGTGCTGGGTGCTCAGTGCTCAGGGTGCTGGGTGCTCAGTACTCAGGGTGCTGGGTGCTCAGTACTCAGGGTGCTGGGTGCTCAGTGATCGGGGTGCTAGGGGCTCAGTACTCAGGGTGCTCAGTGCTCGGCTAGCTCTGAGCTCAGTACTCAGGGTGCTGGGTGCTCAGTACTCAGTGCTCGGGGTCCTGGGTGCTCCGTGCTCGGGGTGCTGGGTACTCAGTGCTCTGGGTGCTTAGTGCTCAGTACTCAGGGTGCTGGGTGCTCAGTACTCAGGTTGCTGTGTACTCATTCTCGGGGTGCTGGGTGCTCAGTGCTCGGGGTGCTGGGTGCTCAGTACTCAGGGTGCTAGGGGCTCAGTACTCAGGGTGCTGGGTGCTCAGTACTCAGGGTGCTCGGTTCTCAGTATTCAGGGTGCTGGGTTCTCATTCTCGGGGTGCTGGGTGCTCAGTGCTCGGGGTGCTGGGTGCTCAGTACTCAGGGTGCTGGGGGCTCAGTACTCAGGGTGCTCGGTGCTCAGTACTCAGGGTGATCTATTCTCAGTACTCAGGTTGCTGGGTGCTCAGTGCTCGGGGTGATGGGTGCTCAGTACTCAGGGTACTGGGTGCTCAGTACTCAGGGGGCTGGGTGCTCAGCACTCAGGGTGCTGGGTGCTCAGTGCTCAGGGTGCTTGGTGCTCAGTGCTCAGGGTGCTGGGTGCTCAGTACTCAGGGTGCTGGGTGCTCAGTGCTCAGGGTTTTCGGTGGTCAGTACTCAGGGTGCTCAGTACTCAGGGTGCTGGCTGCTCAGTGCTCGGGGTGCTGGGTGCTCAGTACTCGGGGAGCTGGGTGCTCTGTACTCAGGGTGCTGGGTGCTCAGTGCTCGGGGTCCTGGGTGCTCAGTGCTCAGGGTGATCGGTGCTCAGTACTCAGGGTGCTGGGTGCTCAGTGCTCAGGGTGCTGGGTACTCAGTCCTCAGGGTGCTCAGTGCTCAGGGTGCTGGGTGCTCAGTGCTCGGGGTGCTCGGTGCTCAGTACTCAGGGTGCTGAGTGCTCAGTACTCAGGGCGCTGGGTGCTCAGTTCTCATGGTGCTGGGTGCTCAGTACTCAGGGGGCTGGGTGCTCAGTGCTCAGGGTGCTGGGTGCTCAGTGCTCAGGGTGCTGGGTGCTCAGTGCTCGGGGTGCTGGGTGCTCAGTGCTCGGGGTGCTGGGTGCTCAGTGCTCAGTGCTCAGGGTTTTGGGTGCTCAGTGCTCAGTACTCAGGGTGCTGGGTGCTCAGTACTCAGGGTGCTGGGTGCTCAGTACTCAGGGTGCTGGGTGCTCAGTGCTCAGGGTGCTGGGTGCTCAGGACTCTGGGTGTTGGGTGCTCAGTACTCAGGGTGCTGGGTGCTCAGTGCTCGGGGTGCTGGGTGCTCAGTGCTCGGGGTGCTGGGTGCTCAGTGCTCAGGGTGCAGGGTGCTCAGTATTCAGGGTGCTGGGTGCTCAGTGCTCGGGGTGCTCGGTGTTCAGTACTCAAGGTGCTGGGTGCTCAGTGCTCAGGGTGCTGGGTGCTCAGTCCTCGGGGTGCTCCGTGCTCAGTGCTCAGGGTGCTGGGTGCTCAGTACTCAGGGTGCTCGTTGCTCAGTACTCAGGGTTCTCAGTGCTCAGGGTGCTGGGTGCTCAGTACTCAGCGTGCTCAGTGCTCAGTACTCGGGGTGCCGGGTGCTCAGTACTCAGTGTGCTCAGTGCTCAGTACTCGGGGTGCTGTGTGCTCAGTGCTCAGTGTGCTCAGTGCTCAGTGCTCGGGGTGCTGGGTGCTCAGTGCTCGGGGCGCTGGGTGCTCAGTGCTCGAGGTGCTGGTTGCTCAGTACTCAGGGTGCTGTGTGCTCATTGCTCAGTACTCAGCGTGCTTTGTGCTCAGTGCTCAGAGTGTTGGGTGCTCAGTGCTCAGGGTGCTCTGTGCTCAGTACTCAGGGTGCTGGGTGCTCAGTGCTCGGGGTGCTGCGTGCTCAGTGCTCAGGGTGCTGGGTGCTCAGTGCTCCGGGTGCTGGGTGCTCAGTGCTCGGGGTGCTCGGTGCTCAGTACTCAAGGTGCTGGGTGCTCAGTGGTCAGGGTGCTGGGTGCTCAGTCCTCGGGGTGCTCCGTGCTCAGTGATCAGGGTGCTGTGTGCTCAGTACTCAGGGTGTTCGGTGCTCAGTACTCAGGGATCTCAGTGCTCAGTACTCAGGGTGCTGGGTGTTCAGTGCTCAGGGTGCTGGGTGCTCAGTACTCAGGGTGCTCAGTGCTCAGTACTCGGAGTGCTTGGTGCTCAGTACTCAGGGTGCTCAGTGCTCAGTACTCGGGGTGCTGGGTGCTCAGTGCTCAGGGTGCTCAGTGCTCAGTGCTCGGGGTGCTGGGTGCTCAGTGCTCGGGGAGCTGGGTGCTAAGTGCTCGGGGTGCTGGGTGCTCAGTACTCTGGGTGCTGGGTGCTCAGTACTCAGGGTGCTCAGTGCTCAGTACTCAGTGCTCAGGGTGCTCAGTGCTCAGTGCTCGGGGTGCTGGGTGCTCAGTGCTCGGGGCGCTGGGTGCTCAGTGCTCGGGGTGCTGGGTGCTCAGTACTCGGGGTGCTGGGTGCTCAGTACTCTGGGTGTTGGGTGCTCAGTACTCAGGGTGCTCGGTGCTACGTGCTCGGGGTGCTGGGTGCTCAGTGCTCAGGGTGCTGGGTCCACAGTGCTCAGGGTGCTGGGTGCTCAGTACTCAGGGTGCTGGGTGCTTAGTGCTCGAGGTGCTTGGAGCTCAGTACTCAAGGTGCTGGGTGCTCAGTTCTCAGGGTGCTGGGTGCTCAGTCCTCGGGGTGCTCCATGCTCAGGGTGCTGGGTGCTCAGTGTTCAGGGTGCTGGGTGCTCAGTGCTCGGGGTGCTGGTTGCTGAGTGCTCAGGGTGCTGGGTGCTCAGTGCTCGGGGTGCTCGGTGCTCAGTGCTCAGGGTCCTGGGTGCTCAGTACTCAGCGTGCTGGGTGCTTAGTACTCAGGGTGCTCAGTGCTCAGTACACAGGGTGCTGGGTGCTCAGTGCTCGGGGTGCTGGGTGCTCAGTGCTCAGTACTCAGGGTGCTGGGTGCTCAGTGCTCGGGGTGCTGGGTGCTCAGTACTCAGGGTGCTGGGTGCTCAGTACTCAGTGCTCGGGGTCCTTTGTGCTCCGTGCTCGGGGTGCTGGGCGCTCAGTGCTCTGGGTGCTTAGTGCTCAGTACTCAGGGTGCTGGGTGCTCAGTACTCAGGGTGCTGGTTGCTCATTCTCAGGGTGCTGGGTGCTCAGTGCTCGGGGTGCTGGGTGCTCAGTACTCAGGTTGCTGGGGGCTCAGTACTCAGGGTGCTGGGTGCTCAGTACTCAGGGTGTTCGGTTCTCAGTACTCAGGGTGCTGGGTGCTCATTCTCGGGGTGCTGGGTGCTCAGTGCTCGGGTTGCTGGGTGCTCAGTACTCAGGGTGCTGGGGGCTCAGTACTCAGGGTGCTGGGTGCTCAGTACTCAGGGTGATCTGTTCTCAGTACTCAGGTTGCAGGGTGCTCAGTGCTCGGGGTGCTGGGTTCTCAGTACTCGGGTGCTCAGTGCTCAGTACTCAGGGTGCTGGGTGCTCAGTACTCAGGGTGCTGGGTGTTCAGTGCTCAGGGTGCTCGGTGCTCAATACTCGGGGTGCTTGGTGCTCAGTACTCGGGGTGCTGGGTGCTCAGTGCTCAGGGTGCTGGGTGCTCAGTGCTCGGGTTGCTGGGTGCTCAGTGCTGAGGGTGGTGCTGGGTGCTCAGTACTCAGGGTGCTGGGTGCTCAGTGCTCAGGGTGCTGGGTGCTCAGTACTAAGGTTGCTGGGTGCTCAGTACTCAGGGTGCTGGGTGCTCAGTACTCAGGGTGCTGGGTGCTCAGTGCTCAATGTGCTGGGTACTCAGTACTCAGGGTGCTGGGTGCTCAGTACTCACTGTGCTGGGTGCTCAGTGCTCAGGGTGCTGGGTGCTCAGTGCTCAGGGTGCTGGGTGCACAGTTTCTCAGGGTGCTGGGTGCTCAGTGCTCAGGGTGATCGGTGCTCAGTACTCAGGGTGCTCAGTACTCAGGGTGCTGGGTGCTCAGTGCTCGGGGTGCTGGGTGCTCAGTACTCGGGGTGCTGGGTGCTCTGTACTCAGGGTGCTGGGTGCTCAGTGCTCGGGGTCCTGGGTGCTCAGTGCTCAGGGTGATTGGTGCTCAGTACTCAGGGTGCTGGGTGCTCAGTGCTCAGGGTGCTGGGTGCGCAGTCCTCAGGGTGCTCAGTGCTCAGGGTGCTGGGTGCTCAGTGCTCGGGTGCTCGGTGCTCAGTACTCAAGGTGCTGAGTGCTCAGTACTCAGGGTGCTGGGTGCTCAGTACTCATGGTGCTGGGTGCTCAGTACTCAGGGGGCTGGGTGCTCAGTGCTCAGGGTGCTGGGTGCTCAGTGCTCAGGGTGCTGGGTGCTCAGTGCTCGGGGTGCTGGGTGCTCAGTGCTCGGGTGCTGGGTG